>NC_056739.1:1744312222-1744612222 GCF_019279795.1 Protopterus annectens | reverse complement strand
CAAAAGCCGACTTCACACTTCTAAAAACTAGTGTGGTCTCCTTTAAGGCCCTGAGCCAGTGGTAAACATTACTCAAACCGCTGAATCACTTACAAATGCCTTCTACCAGCACCTACAGGACTGCATGGATCGGGCAATCCCAAACAAAACTAAGACTCTTTGTACCAAAGGCAAGCGTCCAGTCTGGTGGACCCCAGCCATAAACAAGCTCTACAACAAAAGGAGGAAGCTACTACAAGATAGAGCAAAATCCTTGAAAGGTAAGACACCTTTGATCATTATAAGTAAAAACTAAGAGCTCTCATAAAATCATCCAAGGCAAATTTTGAGAGAAAAATCGCCAAGGACTCAAAAGACAATCATAAGGCCTTCTTTAGCTATGTTAGAAACCTAGGAGGAAACTCCCAGATATGCTCAGAATTAGTTCAAAATGATGTGAAGATTACTGAACCTACACACATTGCCAACATACTGGCTGACAGGTTCAGTGCAAACTTCCCCCCCCAAAAGGAGAGATATCTATACCAGAAGATTGTAGCCCCCAAACATCTCCAACGCCCAAGTGAGAACTGCTCTCTCCAAGGCAAAAACACAGCATCCATGGGACCGGATGGTGTTCCCGGCTGTGCTCCACTTAACTCAATGAGGAATTAAACCCGCAGTTAGGACAGCTGTTTAATCTTAGCCTCACCTCAGGATACGTACTCAAGGAGTGGCGCACGCACTGTGGTCCCACTTCACAAGGGCGGTGCCTCCACCGACCCTGAAATTACCGTCCCATTAGCTTGACAAGCCTTATCTGCAAAGCCATGGAGAGGATCATAATGGAACTCATAAATAAAGACATAGGGAACTTGCAGACTTTGGATCCAACCCAGTCTGGCTTTGTCAAAGGCAGATCATGCCTTTTAAACTTGGTTGACTTCTTGAAACAGTCACCAAGGCCATTGATGAGGCAAGGCAGTCCATACAGCCTACCTCGACCTGGCAAAGGCTTTCGACACAATACCCCACTCAGGTATCATCGAAAAACTCATCAGCTTGAATGTAAACCCATACATCACAAGATGGGTTGCAAACTGGCTAAGTGACAGAACCCACAGGGTCAGAGTTGCTGGCGCCATGTCAGACTCAAAGCCTGTCACAAGTGGTGTCCCACAGGGCTCAGTCCTGGGACCACTCTTGTTCGGCATCTACTTTTCTGAAGTACAAGCAAACACAAGAGGGTTATGGCTGACAAAGTTTGCAGATGACTGCAAACTGGGTGCCATAGTCGAAAACACATCTGACACAGATATCCTTCAGAAGGGCCTCACAGAAACGGATAACTGGTGCCAGAGCCATGGCCTAAAGTTAAACGCCAAGAAATGCATAGTCATACCCTTCCGGAAAAACAAGGTTACCCCCAGCTACCATATAGGTGGCAATCCACTGAGCACAGAAGACGTCGTCAGGGATCTGGGGACCCAGGTTGACAGTAACCTTCGCTTGACACTCATGTTGCCAAAGTAGTTAGGAAAACCTTCTACATTGCCCTCCTGATCACGAAGGATTCATATCTAGATCTAGGAGGTCATCGCCCCTGTACTCATCACATTAGACCTATGATTGAGTACAATGCCCCATTCGAATGTATCTGACCCGGCACCTGCAGCAGCTGGAAAGGCCCCAAAGTTCCTCACCAAAAGGATAAAGGGTCTCAAAATATGTCTTATGCTGCCCGACTGAAAGAACTCCAGCTCTATTCAGTTGCATACCGCTTGCTCAGAGGTGACCTGTGCCTGACATATAAGGCCATGTCAAACCCAGATTTGATGAATATGCTTCACCTCAAAAATCTAGATCCCTCAGAACCACAAGGGTGGGAGACTTAAACCTTGACACGGTTATTAATAGAACGTGCTGGAGGGACAGATTCATCACCCAGAGACTCCTATGCTGTGGAACAAAATCCCGTACATGTGAGGCAGAGCACCTCGCTGGCCTTGTTCAAGAGGAATCTTGACCAATGGATGGGAGATCGCAGATATACCCCAGGGATTACTTCAGTGTCACTGCTTGACAGAGGCACAGCAAAATAATAGGCATAGTTTTCTTCAAACTAAAGGGGTGGCGAAAGCCACATAACTATGGGCTAGGCTTATAAATGCCCTTGGGCAGATAGCCTAGTATGAACCTATGAACCTATGAACATAACAACTTTTGGAAACTGCAGTTCAGATTGGGTGATATATTTGGCCCAATGCTCTTGTTCTGCTTTCTATGTTGGGCAGACCTCCAGGCCCATCAGAATTAGGATTAGCGAACATCTGAATTCAATCAGAAACAGAAAAATAACCAATGCTTTATACAAACATGCTCAACAACACGCAGGAGCATCATTCAAGTTCACCATAATAGATAGAATACAATTACACAGGAATTTCAAGATGGGATGGCACACTAAACTCAACAACATGGAGAATAAGTGGATTACCACCCTTGGGGCTTTCTTCAAACCAGGATTAAACAAATATCAAGTACATGAGGGATAATCCCCAAGAGCCCTATATGAATGATCAGATTACAATATTACCACCAGGTAGGCAAATACCTAATCATTTGATCTATACAGACTATACAACAATATTAAGGGAACTAACAACAGGCCAATACACAAAACAGACATGTGGACATACATATACATATATATATTTATATGTATATATTTTCATGGGTAAAGTCATACCACATGATTCTGGTCCGCATTTCATTTTAACATTTATATTATAACCTCTAACATCAAATTATTAAGGTAAACAATAATATGCTTTATTATAATAAATATTAATTACATGCATATCATTGTTTTTTGTTCCTAAGTATGATATAAATATTTAAACATTTAGGGCTACAGTTTAAATTAGCCTTATCAGGAATTATATTATCAGTGGTTATAATATGTTTACAATATAAGTTTAATCATCATGGGCCTTATAATATATTATAATATATGTTCAATGAACAAGGGCCAATTAATACATGCTTTATAATATATCTGAAACAAGTAAGTTTCTATGAGAATTTTAATATGGTCACTTAATATGTTTCACTATGTATAATATGGTCACTTAATATGTTTCACTATGTATAATAAATGAATATTATTTGTATAACATACTGCATAAGCACTCTGCATAGAAATACAAAAATGGACAATACCACTTTAAAGTGTGGGTATAAATGAAGAACCAAGATGCATTATGTTTTTTTGGAATTTCAAGTTTTTGATTAAGTCACATTGAAAAAGGCTATAACAGCAGAAACCGGTTTGTGCAATTTGAGTAGGTTGACTTTTGCAACCTTAAATAAATATAATTTTATCCTGCTGCCGCTGAGTGCTGGTCTCTTTTTGGTTGGACATTTATGGTTTGGACCGTGCACCAACAGTCCTACGCGCGTGCCTTGGTGTTGTTGGTATGCTGAAGAGTTTGTCATTTATACTTCTTAAGTAACCATTATGGTTCTAGAGAAATATGAACATTTGTTTGAAATTGGAGAACAATTTTATTTCATCAAAAAGCTTAGGCCTTGTCTATTGGAAGTTACATGGCACACTTTCAAAGCTCCAAAGAAAGGAGTTACATTGCACTCATTACATTTTATCGCCTCACAGTAAGACACTGTCCTGTTCGATTCTCAGCTAGAGCGTCTTCTGTGGGGAAGACATGCGTGAATGGGCATACCTTCGTTGAAGGTTGTGCGTCAGGGCTGGCAACTTGGCACGTAAAAATCTACTGCCAGTCATTAGCGGACCAGGGTTCCTCTGTTTCGACCCCTAATCGGGAAAAGCCGAAAGACACAACTTTTTAATACTTTCTAAAGTATGCTGCTATGCCAATAGTTACTCTCTACACTTGTTTTATTCTAGCACTCTGTAAAATATATTTTATGCCAATAGTCTTAAGTATATTTTTTATGGTTTTTGCCTCATCTTTTAAAAAATCAAAAAAAAAAAATCCTTGTTTCCCGCCTTTCTAAGCTAGTATAGTCCAGTTTTCAGGCTAGTGCTGAATTCAGGGCTGTGATACTAGTTTCTGAGTTGCCCATACCTTACTTGGATAGAAGGAAGTTTCTCTGTTCACCTGTGAAAGAGGGGAGCTTTGAGCAACCCATCTGTCCCTGGAGGAGTGGTTCCAGCCCAGAAGTTAGCAGTTTATTGGCCATTTTGGGCTAATTTCTCTTTCATTTCCCTATTATAAAAAGCGTTCTTTCATTTCCCTATTATAAAAAACGTATTTGCATGGTTTTGCATAGCGGACAGCGCCGGTTAGCTACGGTTAAATTATTCCCGGCTCCACTAAGTCTCCTCTTCAGTTTTTCCTTGAAACTAGTCTAACTCTCAACCTAAGCACTCAAAAAGCATCTTACAGCTCAGCACTTGCTCAGACCTAATAGCAAGCACTAATATACCCCGACACTAATTGCCTAGCGGGGAAAGGCTCTTTATTCACCCCTCACCAACCAAGCTACTAAGCAGCTCACCCTACTATTCAGGCATGGCCAAAGGGCAATTTCAGGTGTACTCTCCAGTCCAGCTGGTGAATCTGGATATCCTGAGGCAATGTTACAACTGCCTCATGTACACAGACAACCCCCTCCTCCTACCACAAAACATTAACATATGCGAGAGATGCAATTATACAGCCAAACTGGAAGCTAAGCTGTCTCCACCCAAGACTGGAACAGACAGTCAAGAGGAGAAGGTTAACACTTGCACCACACCTCCAGCTGCACACAGACCTACTAAAACAGCACTGGCAAAAAATATACATAAATACACAAAATCATACTCTGAGGCTCTAAATAAAAACCTGCAAAAGCATCAGAGACTTCCAAAGCGGACACCCAAACAACCTGCACCTCCCGTCACAAACTGGACAACACATAAAACACAAACTCAGTGTGCTGCACAATCACAGCCCTTAAGGCGAAATAACATACATAACACACTAGTAATAGGTGACTCTATAGTCAGGCACACTGCCGTCCCACTCACTAGGCTGGACAAGCAGAAGGTTACTGTTAGCAGCCTGTCAGGAGCCAGAATCTGCCACAAAACACAAGCACTCAGGTCACTCCAGAACAAGTACAAATATGACTCTGTCATTGTTCATATTGGTGTGAATGACCTGAGACGTACCTCCCTGGACTACATGAAGAGAGACATGGAAGAGCTCTCTGATCATGAAGCCCAGGCTGGTATGACCCTGACCAGCATCCTGCCCTCACCAAGAATGATACCTCAGTATAAAGAAAAAATTATCAATTTCAACAAATGGCCAAGCTTCTGGTGTCATTCAAAGGGGATCCAGTGTCTGTTAGTCTGGGACGACATGCTCGACAAGCTCCGTTGCTTTGCAAGACACGGCTTGCACCTGTCACCCCTAGGCTTTTGAATACTGGCCTAGGCTCTTGCTGCCCCATAGTGCCTTTTTTTTAGGCAAGGCTCAAAAGTCAAACCCGCCTACATAATGAGGGTTATGTTACTCAACGCCAGGAGTTTAAATATCAAAATGCACGAGCTCGAAGCACTCCTCAGTATGGAGAAAGTAGACATCTCTGCAGTAACTGAAACCTGGTTCAAGGCTCCAGAGAGCACCCCAGCACTACCGGGCTACAACTCATACCACACGTTTCACCACAGAACATGTACCGAAACACAAAAGGAGGGGGTGTATCCATATTCATCAAGGATACCTACATCTCCACGTTAGTGGTGCAGCATGACACCTCAGATCATCTATGTGCAACTAAAATTGGACAAATCTGCAATGCAAATTGTGGCCTGCTACAGATCACTCTCCATGACCCAGGACCACCACTCCACCTTTCTGGAGACGATAGAAAACATGAAGGTCCTACCGAATACCCTGATATTGGGCGATTTCAATTACCCTACCACTCACTGGGAAAACTACTAGAGTACAAACTCCCAGGCCCAGCGCTTCCTGGAATTCATCAACTCAAATGCCTTGGATCAGCTGGTAAACTCCCCTACCAGAGGTGAAAACATATTGGACCTGGTCATCACCAACATGGGTGACAGGTGTTCCACACCGGAGGTCAACCCATCACTGGTTACATCAGACCATAAACTAATCAATCTGGATGTCCACACCCCACCACCACCCCTAACTAAGGAAACCACAGTAAAAAGCAAACTTCACTTTACTTAAGACAGAGGTGGTAAGTTTCACAGCCCCCACGCTAAAGGATAACGCTGCCCAAGATGCAGAAACCTTTACAAATGCACTCTGAGCACCTACAAGGATGCATGGATCATGCCATCCCTAGCAAAACCAAGACTCACTCCTCTAAAAGAAGGAAACCAGTTTGGTGGACCCCTGCCATAAACAGGCTATACAATAGAAAGAGGAAATAGTTCAGAAAAAAAGCAAATCCCAAGGAGGAAAGACATCCCTGATCAGTATCAGTAAGAAACTAAGGTCCCTCATGAAATCATCCAAGGCTAACTTCGAAAGAAAAATAGCCAAGGATTCAAAAGATAACCACAAAGCCTTCTTTAGCTATGTTAAGAATCTAAGTGGCAACTCGCAGATATGCACTGAACTAGTGCAAAACACAAAATATACTGAACCTACTTATATTGCCAACATCCTGATAGATTGCTTCACCTCCCTCTCACCTCCAAAAGGACCCACAACAATACCGGAAAAGTGTAGTGCCCCAAAAATCACAGATGCACAGGTGAAAACATCCCTTTCAAAAGCCAAAATACAGTGTCAATGGGACCAGATGGTGTCCCAGGCTGCGTCTTGCACGAACTACAGAACGAACTAACCCCCCACCTAAACACGCTGTTCAACCTCAGCCTCTCCACAGGCTATGTGCCCATAGAATGGCGCATAGCAATGGTTATTTCTCTCCAGAAAGGAGGGGCCACAACTGACCCTGGTAACTATCGCCCCATAAGCCTGACTAGCCTGGTCTGCAAGATTATGGAGCGCATCATCATGGAACTCATTAACAAAGACATTGGGAACCTCCAAACACTTGACCCGACCCGGTTCGGCTTTGTTGAAGGCAGATCATGCCTACTAAACCTGGTTGACTTCTTCGAGACAATCAAAAAGGCACAGATGAGGGAAAGGTGGTTCACACAGCCTACCTTGATCTCTCCAAGGCTTTCGACACCATTCCCCACTCAGGTATTACAGAAAAACTCACCAGCCTAAACATAAACCCCTACATCACGAGATGGGTAGCCAACTGGCTTACAGGCAGAACTCACACAGTAAGAATAGCAGGCTCCAGGTCCGACTCTAAATCAGTCACAAGTGGTGTCTCGCAAGGCTCGGTCCTGGGACCCCTGCTGTTCGGCATATACTTCTCAGAAGTACAAGCAAACACAGGAGGACTATGGCTAACCAAGTTCGCCAATGACTGCAAACTGGGAGCCATCATTGACTCTCTGGCTGACAGGGACATCCTCCAAAAGGGCCTTACTGAGACGGACACCTGGTGTCAAAGTCATAGCCTCAAGCTAAATGCCAAAAAATGCATAGTCACCCCGTTTGGGGAAAAAAAAAAAAAAAAACAACACCCACGAATTACCACGTAGGTGGCAGCCCCCTTAATACAAAAAAGAGGTAATAAGAGATCTGGGGACCCCGGTAGATAGTAATCTCTCCTTTGACAATCATATTGCCAAAGTAGTTAGGAAATCCTTCTATGTGGCCCATCTAATTACTAAAGGGTTCGCATCTATTAATAAACAGGTTATATTGCCCCTCTATTCGTCACTCATTAAACCCATCATAGAGTACAATGCCCCATTTGGGATGTACCTCACAAGACACTTCAACAGCTGGAAAGACCACAAAAGTACCTCACCAAGAGGATAACTGGCCTCAAACATATGTCCTATGCAGCCCGACTGAAAAAACTACAGTGGCATATCGCTTACTCAGAGGTGATTTCTGCCTGACTTATAAAGCCATGTCCAACTCAGATTGATGGACATGCTCCACCTAAAGAATTCCAAGTCACTGCGAGACACTCGCTGTAGTGAGCTAAACCTCACCACAACAATAAATAGAACATGCTGAAGGGATAGATTCCTGTCACAGAAACTCCCCATGCTTTGGAACAAAATTCCAAATTACATCAGGCAGAGCCCCTCACTAACACTCTTCAAGAGAAACCTTGACGAGTGGATAGGTAACAGAAAATACACCCCTGGGATCACTTCATTGGCGCTGCCTGACAGAGAATCAGTTAATCAATGGGGGAGCAAAAGCCGACACACTCTGGCTAGGCTTATAAATGCCCTCAAGCAGATAGGTTCACCTATGAACCTATAAATAATTTTCTTAAAATAATTCATTAATTAACTTCCTCAGCATATAAATTTCACCTGTAGTGGCTTTAGATAATCATCCTTGTGCAAATGTCACTCTGACAGAATTACTGCGGTTAGGTTTCTCTTTATGCTAAATACATTTTTTGTACATAAAACAATTATGTTAATACATAGCTATGCAAAATCGCAACCATTATTTTACTAAATTATGATCAGTCCCTTTGTTAAAAGCTCCTCTAAAAAGCAGAATTCTTTCAACAGCACCCATATAACCATTTTGCATTTTCATGCCAATAAGAGTATTTCATGTCTTCTGTTGTACAATCTTATTTTTTATTTTATTTTACGTTTCCACTCCATCAAAATGTAATCATGCAGCCTTGAATAGCTGCTGCTCATGAGAGCTGGGCCCACTACCAATTTATTCCTGCTACTATAAACTATATGCATACTCCAAAACAATACAAAAAAATGTAAGAACCTCGGCAGTGAAAGTAACTGCTGCTTTACTTGATTTGTGAACATTACAGAAGATAAAGCCAGCTGGACAGAAGTACACACACAAGTACAAGAGAACTACTTTTGAGGACTCAAACAGCAAAATCATGTCAACATCGCAGCATCCAAGAGTCCACTTTGATGTATTACTAGAAAACAAACACAAACCGTTTATACAAATGTACAGCATTGGTCATGCAGATAACTCTAGAATACTGCAAAAAATGACTTCAAGTTGTATTAAAGATTAGCTCTGCTAGTTTCTTTAACTGTGGTTTATGGTCTCTTAAGTGGTTGTCTTTTACTACCTCAAGGTTCAGCTGCTCACAGCTCATTTGCTTGTAGCTGAATGCCCATCTGTGTATTCAACTGTAGGAAACTGAAATACAAAGCATATTTACAGACAACATCTGTGTATGTGTTTATGTGATCTTTGGGGCAGTACATTTATAGTTTAGGGATGTGGAGGCACAGCCTTGACGTTGGGGAGTGCAGGGGAGCTTGCCCCTAGCAGAAGACACTTAAAACTTGCTGCAGATGGTGAGTATTCTTCGATCTAAACAATCATCAATGAGTTAGTGGTACTTGACCAGTTCATATTTGAGCTAATAAAGTAGTCCCAGTTTAGGTACCTGCTACTGACAAAAAATAAATCATATGACAGTCTTGGAAGTCGTTGCCTTCAGTGACAGCTATCTGCTGCAATACCTAACCGCCACTACTGCAATACCTAACCACCACTACATTTCTTCACAACAGAAGACTGGAGAACTGATAAATATTTATATTTATTTAGCCTTTGTTGACTAGGTTAGTCCCACAAGGCTTGTGACCTCTTTTCAGGGGAGACCTGTGGTAGTCAGACTACTAACAGAAATTTGGTCAGGGCAATGGGAAACATCACCTATGCTTTTTGATAGGTGCCAATGGATCTTCTACATCCACCTGAGCCACCACTAACTCAAGCAGATGGGACCTCTGCTTAATGTCTCACCTGAAGGATGATACACTCAGGAGTTTCATCCCCCCCAATCTCACCTTCCACCCATGCTGCACTGAGTGTCAGCGATTCAACTGGCTGCAGTGGGAACAGAACCCACAGCCTTCTGGCCTTCTAGCACCTAAGCTGAGTTCCTTATCTGTTGTTCCATTGACAGTGATACACCCCTAACACAGGCCTTTGAGTTCTGGACAAGAAAGCATAGTTATCCTATACACTGGCTGAGGCAGATCCTGCAATCAGGTACTAAGAGCAACTGTTGTCAGGTCAGAGGTTAATTCCCAAGAGACATGAGCTCAGTAAGTGGGCTCCCGATATACAATGCAGAAAAAACACATTGTCTTTTTGCAAAGTTTGGGCCAAGGGCTCAGGATAGAAATTTAACACAAGACTGTAGGTACGTTCTGCAGGTGACCTACGTATACTACCAAATAAAGAATTATCCAGCTTCATGGTGGGAAAAGCCTTGTACAAGTATTTTTTGACTCCAAGCAAACTAATTAAGATGCTTCCAGCACTGTTCTCAGAATGCTGGAAATGCCGTGTGGTCCTGGTGATGGTAGGGAACACAGCTGCCATATCTTCTGCGATTTCCCTTAGCAATTTTAGTTTAAGGAGTATAATGGAGCCATAACTTAAGCACTATGACTAGCTAGTGTAGTTATCAAATTTTCAACCCGTGTTGGAAAAAAGCAAAATAATTACGGACAATGTCCCAAATGATGGGTTCTTTTTAAATACTGGTATTATCAACTTGGAACATCTCAGAAAATATCAAATTGCAGGTGGTACAGGGCAAAAGTTTAAACCAGAATTGGGGGGAGTGCCTACAAATGTTGGCAGCTGAGTGGTATGGTAGCTAGACCAGGGCTGATCCCATCACTCTTCCTGATAAATGAATGGAGATGAAGAAGGTGACAAAAGAGTTCTAGTAAAGTGAAATGGATCTGACAAAGGCCATAACAGGTTTGATCTCAGCAGTACATGGTTACCTTGCCTGATGTATCCAGATATTATGAAAAACAATTATGAGTTAAGGGGCATAATTGTTTTTCATCCCCTGCAGTCAACTGCTCTGAACTGAACCAGATATGAAAGAATTCAGCAATATGTGTATCTAACATTTAGTACCATGTGAAGGCAGTACCATGCCTAAATTGAGCCTGGCTAGTTTGAACCGTTTTGTTAGACCTGTATTTTGCCAATACAGCTGCCATAATGATTGTAAAAACATTAACTTAAAAAAACAGAACACTGAAAGGAAAAACTGGATTTTTTTATAGTCCAGATGCAGCTGCCTGCCATCAACTGTATCCTAAAGTTCTTCTTTGCTGTTTCCACTCCAACATCCCCAGCACCTCTCGGACTTACCCTTTTCATGGACAAAGGCTCTACAAGCATGGATTCCATTTTATTTTTATACACCTTTAGAAAATGTTCACTTGTAACATAGGCAACCTTACATTTATATAAAAGTAAGCAAACCTTATCAACAAGGTCACATTTATAAACATTATACAGCAAATATATTGTTCTACATTATATAATAAAAGTACCATTACATAAATTGTTCAATTCCAGCCTTTTCTTAAAGCTCATTCCTCCTCCAAAACATTTTCCTGCATGTAACTTAAAAAAACAGAACACTGAAAGGAAAAATTGGATTTTTTTTTATAGTCCAGATGCAGCTGCCTGCCATCAGTACTCTTGGAGCTTCCCTCCCCAGGCCTCCACTGAAAATGGACTTGTATCCAGTTGGACTCTCTCAGTCAACAAATGTAAAATAAAATAAAATAAAATAAAAGTATTGTTCTTACAATTTCTGTTTTTTTTTTCTATGTAATTTACTCATACCCTTTTTCTAAAGGCCCCACTTTCTGTTCTTTTATTTCTGTTAAAATACTCACTACGTCATGTATGGCTGGTTTAGTCTTTGATTTACATTTTCTGGTAACTGTTTTTTTTGGCAGCCACCAGAATTTCTTTCTTCCCCATTACACCTCCAACTTTTGCCATCTACATTACATGAGGAAAAATTCTTTATGGAGTCTGCTTGGGGTATAAAAGTTTCTGTGTAAACACTTCCAAGCAAAAATCCTATTTCTTCTAGATTTTGTTGTACAGTATATTTGGGAATAAGCAGGGAATCCTTCATGTAAGATAAGCAATCAGGAAATGAATATTCAGCAAAGAATACTTCAGAGCATCCTGGTATCTCACTATCCTAACAGCTTTAACAGGACTTTTAGTTAGGCCCGCTCTCTAAACTATCCAGATTTTCTCATAATGTCCAGATTTTTGTCTCCAATTTTTGATCTGTTCCTCATAAGATGTGTGGTTTTCTGGCAAATAACTGAGGATTGAACTTACTAAATAATGACAGACATCTGAGAATCAAGATTTCATATCCATCAGAAAAAATGAATACAAAAAACTATTATTTTAACTTTTTAAGTCTAAGAACAATATTTAAAATGTGTCCCTGATGTTGGGCCTTTTCCCCCCCCGATTACTTTGGCTTTGTCCAGATGTCTTGTGCTTAGAGTTTGAGAGGTATGGTCAAACCCTATCCACTACCTCACCAAATACTCAATGTGCATTATGTAGCGCATATATGTCCCTCGACTAGAGTTGTCAGTCTACACCATATCTCTCAGCTTCTAAGCACAAGAAATCTGGACAAAGCCAGAAATAATGGGGGACAATGGCTCAAAATCAGGGACAGATTTTAATTAATGCTGACTACATGGGAACATGTGAGCATAACATGTTATCAATAATCATTACGATCACACAAAAGGATATTGTGGAAAAACATTTTTAAAGCCTTGCCTGTGTTTTTGAATGCCCTACAAAACATCCAAGAGGGAAGGAACTGTGTTCCACCTTTCTAGCTCACACAACAGAAAACTAGAAAGGAAACACTTCAGCCTAAATGTGAGATGTAAGCATAAAATATTGGCTGCTGTGCAATGGTTCTAAGAAAATTGCTAAGCCTGTGAAGGAAACTAACAGTGGAATTCTTGAGTTTATCTCACTCGCTCACATGTCCAACATAGTAGACAGAAACATCAAATACGTACACCAACCTCTCATACTAATGCTCCCCCCAAATATTTTTTGTTTTAAAATAAAACAGGTAAAGAGTCTTTAGATTAAACACTACTAATACAAAAGCAAACATTGCAGGACAAAATGATGCACAAAGAAAATAATAAAATAGACGTTAAAACCCAAACAGCACTGCTAAAACATTTATTTGGAAATAAGTCGGCCAAGTCAGTGGGATGATCACAAGTGACTCTCCCCAACACAATTATGGTATACACAAAGACTGCAAATTCATGTATTTGCATACCACAAAACAGTTAAAGTACAGTTGTGTAAAATCTTACCATAACAGTAGATATCCTTTCCTTCACTCTTGCAGTATTTTTAACATACGAGATTCTCTGCCGTGGATAGCCCGACATCGGCCAGTATACCAAAGCCTACTGTTGCTTTAAGACATCAAACATCACACGTACACTCTTCGCATAGAGTAGGGCATATAGGTGATGTCTGGACATACCATCCTCAGAACTGATTGCTCCGGTAGGAACACCAGTCTAAAAGGAAACCCAGGAGGTAACCAGTACATTCAGGAAGGAAAAGAACTAGGGGGGAAGGAGGGAGGGAGTGAATACTGCAACAGTAAAGGAATGGACATCTACTGTTATGGTAAGATTTTACACAACTGCACTATCCCCTTACATTCACTGTTGCAGTATTCAAAACATATGGGAGAGTGCAAAAGCTCAAGAAGAAACATGGGAGGAGAAAGGAGCAGTAGAGATCTCCAAGAAGCCATGAAAAATGGTCCTAGTAAAACCAGCTCTAGCTATACCATCCCCAACTTGTAGGGTTTGGTAAAAGTATGCAAAGAAGTCCAGGTAGCTGCTTCAAGAACAGAATTTGTATCCAGGCCCTTGAAAAAAGTACCAAAAGAAGCCACGGCTCTAGTAGATTGAGCCTTTGCAGAAGGAAGGCTCTTACCATGAAAAGTATAACAAAAAGAAATAGCCTTTGAAATCCAACAAGAAATACATTGCTTGGATACAGTTAATACTAAGGACCCAAGATGAAAAGAAACAAACAACTGATCAGATTTTCTAATAGCCTCGGTCTTATCCAGACACAATCTGAGTTGTCTGTGCACATCCAAAGTATGCAGCACCCTCTCACTGTCAAGACTGCAGAGAGGGGAAAAAGTAGGCAAATGAATAGACTGATTAAGTGGCAACTCATTAACAACCTTAGGCATAAAAGAAGGATTAGTATGCAAGGACATTGTGTCCTTATGAAATATCAAAAGACAGACAAGCCATAAAGGCTTGAAGCTCAAAACACTTGTCTGGCAGAAGTAAGGGCCAACAAACGAACTTCCTTCCAGGAGCAATGTTGCAAGGAAGCTGAAGCAGCAGAATCAAAAGTAGCCCAAGTCAACTTCTCCAAAACAAAATTAATATCCCAGGGAGGAGGAACAGGCTTCCTGGGAGGTCTCATATGAAGGATGCCTTTAAGGAGCTGCTTAGCCTCAAATCTAGAAGCCAAAGGAGAAGGCAAAGGGAGACAAGCAGAAATAGCTGATTAAGTGGGCCTTAATACAAGAAGAATAGGCCAAACCAGCATTGAGTAACTCACACAAATACAAGAGAACCAAAGGAACATCCACAGTAAGTGGGTCCAGGTTACCAGAAAGACACCAAATAGAAAACCTCTTCCATTCGGATAAGTAGGATTTCCTAGTAGTAGGTTTTCTGGCCTCCTGCAGGACCTTCAGCACATCCTCAGAAAAAAGGTGTCTATGTGGAATCAAATTCCTATCACTCACAGTGTCATCTGAAGAGTGGACAGGTGGGGATGGATTAGAGATCCCTTGTCTTGTGTGAGTAGATCCACCTGTAAGGTAACTTGTGATGGCTGCCCTTGGCTAAATGCAGAAGAAGAGGGAACCAATGCTGTCTCTGCCAAAAGAGAGCCATCAACAAAATTTTGGGAGCATCCTGTTGAATTTTTGAACAGTACTTTTGGAATGAGAGGAAGGGGAGGAAATGCATAAAGAAACATCCCTTTCCAAGACAAAGAGAGGGCATCCACATTCCACACCAGAGGACCTAGGAACACCCATGGACAATATCTAGAAAGACATCCCTGTGAAGCATCCATTCATGGGATTGAGTTAAGAACCTGCTCAGAGCGTCTGCCACAATGTTTTGACCTGAAGGAATGTAAACTGCCTGAACAGTCACTTGATATTTGACAGCAAGATCCCATACCAGAAGTGCCAACCGGCAAAGAAGATAAGATCTTCTTCAACCCTGCTCGTTTACATACCACATCACTATGGTACTGTCTGTAAATAAACAATAAAATAAAATAGCAGTCCAGCCACTCAGTTTAAAATCACAACAGATAAGCGCTTTCATCTCAGAACCCACTACTTCATCAGATAAAGTGCTTAAACCATCCACTTGCTTTTATACCATTTAGTTAATTCGCTATTACAAATAAATGTATACATCTATCCTTTAATGCTCACATTTTTGTGATGGCAACTGCAGCACCAACACACTGGTGTACTTAGCTAAGTGTGGAGGAGTTCAGCATTCTACATTGATTGGTAAGACCAAGAGAACATCAAAGGATAGAATGTATGAACACCTCCATGATATAAAAAAGAAAAAGGAAACTAGTGCTATTTTATTTTACTGTCTGTAAATACCTTGAGAGGCCCTGGACAGAAGAGGATGAAAAGTCTCAAAAGCCAGTATAACAGCCCTCATCTCTTTGACAGTGATGTGCTCTTTCTGCTGAAGACATAACCACATCCCCTGTAACTTTAGGGAGCCAAATGCAGATCCCCATCCCACATCTGAAGCATCTGTTAACAATTCCTAACAGAGAAGAGGGGGGGATGAAAAGGGAGCCTTGGATTTAGAGACAACTGCTGGTTCCACCAGCAAAGTTCCTTTTAGAAACAAGGAAGAAAAGGAACTACAAAGTCTAGAGGATGTGCATGCTGAAGCCAAACTGACTTCAGAAAGCACTGAAACCTTCTCATGTGGTGTTTGGCCACGGGAGCATAGAATGGTGGAAGCCATGAAGCCAAGAACTCTCAGAAACTTCCTCGTTGTACTGGAGTTCAGAGAAAGAAGGAAATGAGAGCAAAGGCCTTTGGAGGAGGCAGGGATGCCAGCATAGGCACTATCTGAATCCTGCAACCCATAAAGACACGAAACTGAGAAGTCAGAGAAGACTTTTTGAAATGTATAGTGAACCCCAGGCTCTGAAGAAGAGAGATGGCAAACTGAAGACTTTGCAAAAAGATATCTGGAGAGGATGCTTGAATCAGCAGGTCGTGTAAGTCAGGAAATATCTGGATCTCCTGAAGCCTGCAAAAAGCAATCACAGGAGCAAGGCATTTGGTGAATACCACTGGAACAGCAGAAAGGCCAAAGGGAAGCAGAGAACTGAAAATGCCAGGAAGCAACAAAAAACGCAAAAATTTCCTGAAAAGGGGATGGACAGGAATATGAAGATATGCATCCTTGAGATCGAGAGATACCATATAGACCTGAGGGAGTAAAAGTGGAAACTGAAGGGACAGCATCCGAAAGATGGGCACCTTCAGAGAAGTGTTTATATGAGATAAGTCTAGAATTGGTCTCCAAGTACCCTTTTTTTCTGGGGACTTACAAGCCCTCCCCCTTTGGGACACAGGTACATCTTGAATAGTACCCTAAGTCAAAAGGTCTCAAAGAGCCTCTGTGAAAAAGAAAGTTGTTCCCAGGGAGGCTGAGGAATGCCCATAAAGGGGGAAGGGATTTCCATACCATAAAATACCTCTGACAAATGATGGACAGAACCCAAGAATCCTGAGTAATCTGAAGCCAAACAGGAAGAGAAAGGCAACGAGCAAGAGGAATGTGGCTCGGAACAGACCGACAGTCATACAGTATCGGATTTATCAGGAAAGGAAGGCTTCTGAGTCCTGGATGTCTGAGTAGCCTTAACAAGAGGAGCCCGCTTGCTACTCTTTTTTGCCCTTAGGAGGATGAGATTGCCTGTGAACAGAGGCTGGTTTACTGGGGTAATTTCTCTGAAAATTTAGGCACATGAGAGACAAACACATTTCAGTTCCTGTAAGGCCTTCCCCTTATCCTTAAGGGACTTAAACAAACCAGCACCTGCTTCCCCAAACAAAAGTTTATTATCAAGAGAAGCATTCATCAACTTAGCCTTGATATCATCAGATAAAGGATGAAGCCTAAGCTAAGAATACCTCCTCATCACTCAGCCAAAAGCAGCAGCCCTAGAATAGGCAACTGCTGCATCATAACTACACTTGATAGAACAACAAACCACTTCAGAGGAAGTCCCTAACAAGGAAAAAGCAAAATTTTTACCTTCAGAGTCTGGGAGATCAGGAAAAAAAACTGACAATCATGAGAAAGAAGAGCCAACACATTTCTGGACATATTTGTCTGATAATTAATATCCCTAAAAGACAGAATAGCTGAGGTGTAAACTTTTTTACCTGGCCTTTCCATAGCTCTGCTGTCTTTATCAGAAGGCAGTAAATTGGGCAAGAGAAGCAACCAGCAGGACATTTGTACAAAAAGTTACAATCCTCAGGCACCCTATAAAACCTATCTGTAAAACCTATCTGGTTTCTTGGGAGCAGAGGGCACAGAATCAGGAGCTGTAGACACACTGTAAAAAGCATCCAACAAAACAGGAGGAATAGCAGGTTTCGTATATTCCATATGCAACAAATTCAAAGTACCTCATATGGATTTCAGAGACCTGAGCACAATCCCATTTAAAAAATTCCATCATCCTGGTGATCGTATCTCCAAATGAAATTTCTTCAAAGAGAGAATCAGGACTATTAGATTCATCTTCTTCTGACCCACAGTCTCAAGAAGAAATCTGGGAAGAGTAAGCAAGGACTCCTCAGAGAAATCCTGTTCCCTGGGCCTTTTAATGGGACTAAAGGACCAAGGGGTGCTGAACAGAAACCTCCTAAGGAGGTTTTAATGCTATCAAAGCATTAAATAAACCCTGAATAGAGGCCTGCCACTCACTGTGTGGATCCCTAGAAACAGGAGAAACATGTTTAGTTTTTTGTTTTTTCTTTAAAGGAATGTTCTCCCTATAAAATTTAGAAGACTTTGTGCCATAATGAGATTCAATTACTATATTAGGAACTACACCCCTAGGCCCCTCTGAAATGAGCAACTGTGGTTTTCCCTGAACATCTGAAACAGACGCCTGCAAAGCCTCATTGGACATGCTGCAAGCTGGATCCTCACCAGCCTCCAACCCAGTTGCGGCAGAGGAGTCTGACAACAAAGCCGGGCAAGCCTCATAGTTCTCACCATCCTTGGAAGAAACGCCCAGTGGAGGCTTGACAGCAGAAGATTCTGATCTAAACTTTTTAACCTTCTTCTCCCTAAGGGCTGACCCTCAGGGCGGGAAGTTCCTTCCACTGTACCTTTGGCGGGAAGCTTAAGGAGCTGCTTCTCAAGATACAAAGAAAGGGAAAAATGCCTACTACGAAGTGCTTTTGGTATGAAAGTCTGATAAATCGAACAGGTTGTATGGTAGTGAGAAGCTCTTAGGCAAAAAAAACATAGTGGTGGTTTTTATGGGGACTCTGTCTCCTGCACTGGCATTTACCCTTCCTGGATGACATTAACTCCTCCCCCCTGAGCAACAAATAAGCTAAGAAAAAAACAAAACCCTAACAGAATACTTATCTGTAACAGCTTGATACCAGCAAGACGACATAGGTGTTGGAACAGGTGAACGAAAGATGCAGTCAAACTGGCAGAAACAATGTAGGCATTCAGACTGACAATCTGGAGATGCAGTCGGACTGGTGGCAAAGAAGTTCTGAGGATGGTGCATGGTACAAACGTCACCTTTATGCCCTATTCTATGTAAGGAGCAAACTTGTGATATTTGGGGTACCTTAAAGCAACAGTAGGCTTTGGCATAGTGGCCGATGTTGGGCTACCCATGGTAGGGAATGTCATATGTTAGGAACACTGCAACAATGAATGTAAGGACATCAAATACTTCACAGAAAAATAATCAAAGGCACATCCTCCACCGCCTCCCCCTTTCCAAACTGCTACTTTTAAGAGTCTCTGGTTACACTCTGACCCTCTTTGTGCAAGTCTCAATCGGGATAGTGTTGTCCTACAGACGTAAACAACATGAAAAACGCAAAATGTGCCGATATATTAGCAAAAAAAAATTTCTAATTGTCTTTTAAATACTACGTCAAACTACTATGCAAATACATAAACATGACATAAACAGCAGAATAAGAAACTCTTTATAAGGATAATCAAGTGAAAATACGCATTTTGATTTGGTTGGTACTGAGAATGGGAAATGTTCTCCAAAAATCAAACGATTTTGTAAGAAGTATCCTATTGTGGGCCTCTCAGAAAATCCTAATGACCAACGGGAGAGAAAGAAACTAACACCTAATTTTGCGTTAACGTACCTGGTATTCGGAAAGTAGATCCTTAGAGATCGCGCTGCTCGAGCCTCCCATCCCAGCAATGGATTTAGCAGTGAATTAGCTCGACTACAAAGTTACTGCAAAACTTCCGGGAATAGTTGTACTTTATGCTAACGACAAGTCCTTGACGTGACGCGCGTTGTCACCGTGGCAACAAACCAGCTTTACAACCCTCCTAATGTGTCATTACTGGGTGTGTTCTTCTTTATGGTACTGTTCAGCAGATAAGTAAAATGCTAAATTCGGTGTGCGTGTTTGTTTGTGCGTGACGTACACCGCGTAACAATTACCTGTGGTGGATTATATAAGTCTCAATTTATTACCTCGAACCAAGGACAAAAGCAAACCAACCAGGATCAAAAGTCTAGCCATAAATCATGAATACTTTTAATTTTGATACTATTCAGCTAGAACGTTGCTGGATTAACAAAAGTTGTTCTAATATGCATTTCACGAAAGGAGGATGTCTACAATGTTTGTAATCATTTGCTTTGTTCTGTCACAAAAATCAAGAGTTTTTGAAAGAGCGGAGAGACACTAACTAAACACTTCAATCAGTAAGGGACAATTGAGGACGGAGAAAGTTGTTACCACCATAATCCCTTAATTCACGCCTGTGTGGGCGTTCCTATGGTGATTGGTATGTGCGAATCCATTACATCCTCCGTAAATTAAACTTGATTGACAGGCTGCCTGCTTGAAGAAATGGACTTGCGCATATTCTTGGGAAACAGCTGCTTATGACTACTCATTGACTCCATTGCCTAATGAATATTCATTAATAAATCGATTGATTACAGTGGAAACACGAACAGTAACAGAAGCTATACCGCTTAACTTGGAAGCACCTTTTAATTCTGACAAGTGCCTCATAATAAGAAATGTCAGTAGATTTTCGCAGAATGTCCAGATTTGTGCATCATATTTTTGGTCTGATTCTCATAAAATTTTTGTTTTCTGGCAAATCATTGAGGATTTAAGTCAGCAAATAATGATAGACATTTTAGTTTCAAACTTCATACCCCTCCGAAAATCCATGTTAACATAAAACCCGTTATTCAATCAACTTTCTAGACTCATAAGAGCAACATTAAAAAATTGTTAGTATTTTTGGGCCTTTGCCCCCCCCCCCCTTAGAGATTGAGAGGTAAAATAATAAGAAATTACTGTATAATATAGAATAATTAAACCTTTTTTTGCTTCAGGGATACTGTACTATCATTCCCATGGCTGATAGGTTCCAAGGTAGGGTATCACTGACAGTAGGAAAAATTCAAAGACCTTAGAAGTTCAGGGATTTGGTAACTGGGGTAGAGCACTGATCCAAGGGGGGGCCTATTTCAGTCTCAGCCCAGACAAATATAAATGACAGTAAACACGTTAACAAGAAGTGTTATGCATACAAATAAAATTATATGTGAAGATAGCAACAAAGTACACAGTATATGGGCCAAATGAAAGGGATGGTTAGAGTAAGGGGGAATAAGAAAATAATGAAATAGTGAAGGAATGAATAGAGCACACAGTGTAAAAGTTAGTTAAGGACAAGACTATGTACAATATATGCAATGTGGATGAGAGATCATATATTAGTGCAGGGAAATAATGTGAGGAAGAGAAAGGTGCCTGACTGGTGAAAGGCAGAGTGAGAGATTAAGTGATGTGTCAGAGGGAAAGCATTTGCAAATTGACTTGGACTTGAGGTGATCTTTAAACTGAGCACGAAATGAGGGACATAATATGAGGTCTTTAATATTAGTTGAGAGGGATTCCCAGAGTTTAGGGCCTATGATGTAGAAGGCATGGTTAGTGCAATGAAGTCTGGTTCTGGGACATTGAAGAAGTGGATCAGAGTGGTTAATACTACTTAGATTGTAACTGTGGAGGTTGTCTGAAGAGGTTGGAGGCAAGGGAATGACAGCAGTGTTCTTTGAGGAGCTTGTAGAGTTGAGATCCAACAAGCAGGTTGGCACATCATTGGACAGGTAGCCAAATGGCTTTATTAAGCATGGTAAAATGATGCTTATTTGTAGGGGAGAGGGTAATGAAACAGCAGACAGAGTTGCTTATAGTGTGAATGGTGTAGGATTTTTTCTTGGATGCTGCAACAAACACAGGAAGTCCATATTCAAGCTGTGTTAGTAGAATGCCTTTACCTATTGCATTCCTGGTTGCTCTGGAGAGAAAAGGGTGCATTTTATAGAAGCAAAACAGGAGGGAATTAATTTTCTTCAATATTTGTTCTAGGTGAAGGTGAAAATCAGTTCAGTGTGGAATCAAGCTTCATACTAAGGTATTTGACATAGATGACTTGATGAATGGGGTTGTCAAAATTATCATGGATTAGAAGTGATTTCTGCCATTTAGGAGAGGTACCAAACAGCATCGTTTTAGTTTTGGAATTATTCACCATTAGATTTTTGTTAGTAAGCCATCTGGTAAGAGAAATGAAGTCAGTTTGTAGCTGTTGTATGGCGCAGGAGATCAGATTTGAGTGAAATAAGAAAATGTCACCAGTATAAAGTAAGAAAAAGAGGTGCAGGACATCAGATGGTAGTTTATTAATGAAAATGGAAAACATAAGGGGGGGCCAGAATGCAGCCCTGAGGGACTCCTTTAAGGAGAGGGGTAGAAGCAGAGAGGGTGTTCCGAAACTGAACAGACGAGTATCAATTGGAATGATAATTTTTAAACCAATGAGTTGTATCTTAGCTAATTCCAATTATGTTATGGCCAACCAGATTGAAAGGTGTGGTGAGGTCAATAAAGATGGCCCCCGTAAGGACGCCTTTGTTCATAGCCAGGAGAATGTTATCAGTAATTGTACAGAGTGGTGTAGAAGAACTACTACCAGCCCAAAAGATATGCAGTTTTGAGTATAATAGATGATATTGGGGGATGTGACAATGAAAATAATTGAGTTGTAAACATATTTTACTTCAGAAAATGAATTTTAATTTACAGTCTCTTATTCTGTCAATATCTCAAGTTAATAGTACTAATATTTAAAAGTGTCCCTGATTATGTCTAGATTTGTCCCTGATTCATTGAGAACTATGGCTCATGGCATACCTCTCAACTGTCCCTTTTTTGTAGAATGTTTTTTTATTTTGCTATATATTTTTGCCATGGTCCTCATAAAACATTGAATTTTCTGGTAAATTGCTGAAGCTTTCTCTCTTTCGTTCAATTAGTTAAACCACAGACTGCATAGTGTACTAATTCCACACAACATCCATACATTCTAACCCTATGGGTGGTATTCATAGTCCTGCAATGTGTATATACTCCAGGAAAATCATCGAAGAGCACCACTGCTCATATATGCAAATTGGCTAATTGCGAATGAACTGTGCTGTATTACATAAAATCTTGGTCCTACACCACCATGTCCAAAAGTCATTTGCCTACGTTCAATGGCTTAAAATGGATTACAACTGGTGTAGTTATGTGATGTGAAAGCCATATGCATGTAAAGTCTCAGTTTATTCCAGCTGCTTTCATTATGTGGAAGTATGTGGGAGCCCACACACACTCTTCTGAGATCTTATAATACAACCAGTGCTAAGCTGTGCTGAGAGTAGCTATCCATCAGTAAGCTTATACAAATATAAGGTTTTATTTATTAAACCTTGACCTATAAATGCCACTGAGCATCAGTGATTTTGATGTGTCTGAGACAAGCAGCAAACAATGCAAAACAGTAAGGCTAGCATGCATTTTCACAATTTGCAAGGTAGATAAAAAATGACTTTGCTTTTAATAAGACTTGTGCACGTGACACTGTTGCACATGAAAAAGCCACTAAATCACACACTCACTACAATTCCAGTCTCACATAGACCTACCACGACAGCAAACCAAACACATAATCACACAAAAACATACTCAGAGGATCTAAATAAAGATCTGCCTAAGCAGCAGAGACCTCCAAAGCAGACACCCAAGCAACTGCTACCCCAAAACAAAACATGTGCAACACATATCTCACAAAGCCAGTGTGCCGAACAGTCACAGCCCTTAAGGCTAAACAACACACCTGATACACTTGTAATAGGTGACTCTATCGTCAGGCACACTGACGTCCCGCTCACTAGGCTGAACAAGGAGAAGGTCACGGTGAGCAGCCTGTCTGGTGCTAGGATCCGCCACATAACACAAGCACTCAGGTCACTCCAAGGCAAGTACAAATATGACTCAGTCATTGTACTTGCTGGTGTGAATGACCTGATACGTACCTCCCTGGACTACATGAAAAGAGACATAGAGGAGCTCTCTGAGCATGTAGCCCAGGCTGGTATGACCCTGACCTTGAGTAGCATCTTACCCTCACCAAGAATGATGCCACAATATGAAGACAAGATGATCAATTTCAACAATTGGCTTAAGTATTGGTGTCATTCAAAGGGGATCCAATGCCTGTCAGCTTGGGATGATATGCACGACAAGCCACGATGCTTTGCTAGGGACGGCTTGCACCTGTCACCCCTGGGCTTTCGGATATTGTCAAAGGCTCTTGCTACCCCCATAGTGCCTTTTTTAGGCAAGGCTCAAAAGACAAACCCACCTCCATAGGTATCACAAGGGATAAGAAACTAAGAGTAATGCTACTCAACGCTAGAAGTCTAAACCTCAAGATGCACGACTCAAACTCTCCTTAGCATGGAGAACATCGATATCTGTGCAGTAACAGAAACCTGGTTCAGGACTCCAGAGAGCACCCCAGCACTACCAGGTTATACCTCACACCATACTTTTCGGCCCCAAAACTTGGACCGAACCACAAAAGGAGGGGGAGTATTGATATTCATCAAAGATACCCACACCTCCAGGTTGGTGGCAAAGCACAAAGCATCAGAGACTATCCATGTGCAACTAACAGTGGGTAAAACTGCCTTCCAGTTTATAGCCTGCTACAGACCACCCTCCCAAACCCTGGAACCCCACTCGGCCTTCCTGAGAACACTGGAAAATATGAAGGTCTCTCCGAACACCATTATATTGGGCGACTTCAGCTACCCAAACATAGATTGGGAGCATTACTCTAGCTCCAACACCCTTGCCCAAAGGTTCCTAGAATTCATAAACTCAAATGCTATGGAACAACTTGTTACCACTCCCACAAGAGGGGAAACATACTGGACCTGATCATCACCAACATGGGGACTCTATGCTCCAGACCAGAAGTGTATCCCTCACTGGTAAGATCAGACCATAAACTGATCTCACTGGATATTCAAATCCCGACCCCACCCCCTGCCCAGAAAACCACAGTGAAAAACTTCTCTAAAGCAAATTTCACACTCCTCTAAACCGAGGTGGAATCCTTCAAAGCCCCTGGGCCTGTGGAAAATACGGCCCAGACCGCAGAATCCTTTATAAATGCATTCTATGAACACCTTCAGGCATGCATGGATCATGCAATCCCAAATAAAACCAAGACCCAATCCTCCAAAGGCAGACGACCTGTCTGGTGGACCCCAGCCATAAACAAACTATACAATAGAAGGAGGAAGCTACTACATGATAGAGCAAAATCCCAAAAAGGGAAGGCATCTCTGATCAGCATTAGCAAAAAACTAAGGGCACTCATAAAATCGTCAAAGGCCAGCTTCGAGAGAAAAATTGCACAGGAAACTAAGGATAATCACAAGGCTTTCTTTAGTTATGTTAGGAACCTGGGTGGGAATTCCCCGATATGCTCAGAATTAGTTCAAAATGACAAAAAATACACTGATCCCACAGACATTGCCAACATCCTAGCTGACAGGTTCAGCGCAAACCCCCCCCCCACCAAAAGGGCAAATATCTATCCCAGCAGAGTGCTGCCCCCCTGACATCTCAGATGCTCAGGTGGGAGCAGCCCTCTTCAAAGCAAAAAACACAGCATCAATGGGACCAGACGGTGTCCCAGGCTGCGTCCTACATGAACTCCAAGAAGAGCTAAACCCAAACATAAAACTACTGTTCAATCTCAGCCTTACTACAGGATATGTACCCAAAGAGTGGCGTACAGCAACAGTGGTCCCTCTCCACAAAGGTGGTGCCTCAACGGACCCGGGAAACTATCGCCCCATAAGCCTGACTAGCTTGGTCTGCAAAGCTATGGAAAGGATCATCATGAACCTCATAAATAAAGATACTGGGGACCTACAGACACTGGATCCTACCCAGTTTGGCTTTGTTAAGGGCAGATCCTGCCTCTTAATCCTGGTTGACTTCTTTGAAACAGTCACCAAGGCCATTGACGAAGGGAAGGTGGTCCACACAGCCTATCTGGACCTCGCAAAAGCCTTCGATACAATACCCCACTCGGGCATTATAGATAAGCTCACCAGCTTAAATATAAACCCCTATGTCACTAGATGGGTTGCAAACTGGCTCAAGGACAGAACCCACATGGTTAGAATTGCTGGAGCCATGTCAGACTCCAAACCAGTTACAAGTGGCGTCCCACAAGGCTCAGTCCTGGGACCTCTCTTGTTTGGTATATATTTCTCGGAGGTACAGGCCAACATGGAAGGACTGTGGCTGACCAAGTTCGCAGATGACTGCAAACTGGGTGCCATAATCGACTCTCCAGCCGACACAAGCATCCTCCAAAAGGGCCTCATAGAAACAGACAACTGGTGCCAGAGCCATGGCCTCAAGCTAAACGCCAAAAGTGTATAGTCATCCCTTTGGCAAAAACAAAGTGCCCACAAATTACCACATAGGTGGTAATCCATTAAGTACAGAAGAAGTAATTAGGGACCTGGGGACCCAAGTTGATAGCAATCTCTCATTTGACAACCATGTGGCCAAAGTGGTTAGAAAAACATTTTATATAGCCCACCTAATCATGAAGGGATTCACATCTAGATTAGGGAGGTCATCGTGCCTCTTTACTCATCCCTCATCAGGCCCATAATCGAGTACAATGCCCCTTTTGGGATGTACCTTACCAAACACCTGCAGCAACTGGAAAGACCCCAAAAGTACCTCACCAAGAGGATCAAAGGGCTCAAACAGATGCCATATGCTGCCCGGTTAAAGAAACTCCAGCTCTACTCAGTGGCATACCGCCTGCTCAGAGGTGACCTGTGCCTGACGTATAAGGCCATGTCCAACCCAGAATTAAGGGACATGCTGCACCTCAAAAATCCAGATCCCATCGAGCTACACGAGAGACTTGAACCTCAGCACTGAAATAAATAGGACATGCTGGAGGGACAGATTCATAACCCAGAGGCTCCCTTCACTCTGGAATAAAATCCCAGTCCAGGTTAGGCAGAGTCCCTCATTGACTCTCTTCAAGAGGAATCTTGATGAGTGAATGGGAGATCGTAGGTTTACCCCGGGTATCACTTCTGTGTCACTGTTAGACAGAGGCACAGTATACTAACCTCGAAAAAGGGCATAGCAAAATTAATTTAAAATGGGTGGCGAAAGCCAAACATACTCTGGCTAGTCTTATAAATGCCCTAGGGCAGATAGCCTAGTATGAACCTATGAACAGGTGAGAATGCTGCCTAATTTACATAAGATAATTGTGTAATTTTCAGTCAGTCCTCATTTACTTGTCATTAGCACTTCTTTTGCATAAGTTATTTTAAACCATATTAAAACTGTTATATCAGATATAATTTAAATGTACACAAATATAGCATTCTCTTTGCATGAGTGTAGAAATGCAGCCACATTAAAGCAGGCTTTCACAGTTTGCATAAAGTTTCAGTAAATACACTTACGAGTGAAATAACCTTCAATCAGAAATACTGATACGATCAGAATGTGCAGTACTTTGAGAACAAACAGATCTTACAAGGCTTGAAAAGCAAGGCTAAAGAGGTGTGTAGAACATTACATGTTTTGGTATTATTAGGAAATATTTCAGACACAGTTGAGTCAGTTAAGTTAGTTCGCTTGGAGTGATATGCAGAAAGCCTTTGCAGTACAGACACTTGATCTGAGTACAGAAGTCAGGTCAAATATCCAGAATTCCAGAATATTAATAATACTATTCAGGAAGAAAAGACTGTTTTCAGTTGATATTAGTCAGGAGAATCAGAATATGTGCACAAAACCTTTGGGTACATTTATCAGCACTGTTACTGTTATCCAGCATTCCAGAATATTATGTTTTCAGATATTGTTGATATCTATCTTCACTGTACATAATAAAGCATTCTTAACTGAACTACAGTTTGCAGACTTTATTGTGAAAGGTGCAAGAAGACTTGGCCCATAAAGGAGAGACTGACACCTGTTCAGCACAGGTTTGGGTAATTAACAGATAAGACATTCATTCCAGTTTCATTGCGGTCATTTCCAGTTAATTCCATTGTTATACATACAGTCTTATCAATACTTTCAAACTGCTGCACCTAAGCACAGCTGTTGTCTATGAATTGTGGTTTACCTGCACTTAGAAACATCCAGTGCAAATTCCTGCTACTGTAGCTTATTCTCTTGGTTGTCCATGCCTTTCTCATCACGGAGAACTAGATATTATTGTGAATTCGTATTTTTGTTGACCAAAACATCTACTGCACAAACAGCTTTTACAACACAGCCAAGCTCCCACCAAGGCAGATTGTAAATGCTATGGCCTCTACTTTTAACAATACTGTTTCAGCTAAAGAACAAAAACAGTTTACTTACAGAAAATTCAAACTGATTTAAGAAGCCAGACAAATCACAGTATATGCTTGTCATCTGCAGTATGTCAGATCAGCATGTAAGCCAATTCTTTGTAGCACATGAAGTTTTAAGTACCCACACTCCAAGTTAGAAAGAAAAAGTAGTAATGTGAAAGCTTTGAAAACAAAAACACACAGTGCTACAAAGTAGATAGTGTCTATAAACTAAGTGTACCTTTGATGGTTCAACAACTTTAAAGGATATTAAACACTTTAGTCTGTTATAATATTTCCCATTCTTGTTCCATATTGGATGATTGTCATCCTTTAGTACTCACTGCACTACAAAATTTGTTTTACTCATCTTTGATGTCAAAGAATATATAACACTTTGCCTTATTTTCTGATTTCTAATTGTAGTCAGAGCACTCCATATACCACTGCTCTTGCTTATATCCCTCACTCTTATTTTCTTTTCACACTCTCTACTTACCTCATTCTTATTCCCTTTTCTCTTTCTTTCCCATAAGCTTTTAGCTGAATCGCCCCAATTTCATTTAAATATACCCAATACCTTTATTTCTACATCTTAAGGAGTACCTCAACTTACTTCTTGTAATTCTCTCAGTCTTTAAATATAACACTACTCACTGATATCTCCTGAGTTAGACTTCAATATCTCTCATCCACCCTTCACTTTTCACTACTTTTACAGTGCAGTGGTGCAGCAGTAGCATTGTTGCCTCACAGCAAGAGGTTCTCCGGTTCAATTCTCGGCTGGGGTGCCTTCTGTGTGGAGTCTTCACGTCCTCCCTGCATTTGTGTGGGTTTCCTCCGGGTGCTCCAGTTTCCTCCATATCACAAAGACATGCATCTGGAGCATTTCTCCCCAGGCCTCCGCTGAAAATTGGCTTGGTTCCAAGTCGGACTTTCCCGGTTAACAAATGTTAAATAAATAAATAAATAAATTTTACAATAATCTCATAATCTACTTTAATAGTCACTCTCTCTATCAACTACACTTCACCCCACCTATCAGTATTTAATCCACTTTTCTACCTGTGACCCTGCCTTTTCCCAACTCTGCACTCTTCCTCTCCCCACCTATAACCCAAACTGCATGATCCATTAAACTCACTAATGAAATTATTACTTACATCAAATATACCTAGCAGTATATTCTTAACTTTTTATAGCAATTCTTCCCTTCCACTGAGCTTAATTTCTACATATTACAAAATATTTTTTTATTTTCTTACTAAAGCTCCTGATATTGTTTCTTTGCTGTGCCTACAAATTATTTTTCTCATTCTTACCCAGTTGCCACTACCAAACTTATATTCATGACCACACAAAAGTATATAATTTCAAGCCTACTAACCTTTTGTTTAATCAGCCACCTCCATCTTGTTGATTCATTCCCTTCAAATTAGCTCCTCAAAGTGTAAGAGCCATCTGCACACCTTATATTACACTTAATTCCATGCACCTTAATGAATGCAGTACATTCATCACTAATTATTCTATAAAACATAATATCATACAAATATATTTATTTTAGCACACAAGGCTCATCAAATCTTTCAAGGAATGCATACATTGTCTACGTCTTTACCTCAAATAAAAGCTACATACTTCTGGTAATAGCCACAGGAACCAAGACCAGTACAACTAATGAACATCTATACTGCCAACTCTCACTCAGGCCCCTACAACATCCAGAGCTCTGGCCCTTATAATATCCAGAGATCACAAAATAGCCCTGCAAACAGAACAAAATACATAAAAATATAAAAACACAAAGTTCATACTTCCGCGGTGGTGCAGCAGTAGCATTGTTACCTCACAGCAAGAGATTCTCCCATTCGATTCCTGGCTGGAGTGCCTTCTATGTGGAGTCTGCATGTCCTCCCCGCGGTTGGGTGGGCATTCGAAAGACATGCGTAAATGGGCATGCCTTCGTTGAAGGTTGAACATCGAGCTGGCACCTCGGCATTCATGAAAATCAACTGCCAATCATTAGTGGACCGGAGTTCCGCTGTGGTGACCCCTAACCGGGAAAAGCCGAAAGACAACAACATAAAAACACAAAGTTCACTTGAAGAGCACAAAGAAGACCACAGGTAGGCTTTTAGCATAGTATATTTTAATATCCGCTTTTGTACAACTTCTTCAGAACATGTATTTAAATGTGTTGAGTTTTTTTAGTGAATATTCTGAAGAAGTTGCTGTACAAAAGCAGATATTAAAATATACTATGCTAAAAGCCTACCTGTGGTGGTCTTTGTGCACTTCAAGTGAACTTTGTGTTTTTATAGTTTTGGGTGTTCACTTAGCCTTTGTGGTGGATTTTTGGTTGTTTGAAAATACATACAAATGTCCTGCACAAACACCTGTATTTTAAATAATAATTGGACCACACTGGAAGCTTGGATAACTACAGAAAACCCTACCAATCAAACCATAAAAGAGACATTGCTCAAGAATGATATCTGCCTTTCCATTCTCCAATTACAAAAAATCAAACTATTTACTTTATGACACTAATACTAATGCTATACAGCTACACATCATGTATGTATTTGAAGAATAGCATCCACAATATGATGATGAAAGACACACTCATGGCCGGCCTCAAACATCCTGTATATGTTGTTACAGAATGTGCAAAGCACAGTATCAAAGTCACACAACACAGGACAATTTGCAATCAAACTGTACAAAATCGGCAGTTTATGGTAGCATTATGCAATCATTTTGTGACCCAAAAGTTATTTTCTCTGGGGATGCTAGGATTTGCTAGTGTAACACTGTGCCACTGTAAATCCATCTTATAAGTGAAAGTGTACATACAGGTAGCTGAGAGGTGGCCAATGGTATATGACAGTATTCACAGCCACATTACTTAAGGAGGGATGGATTTGAATCACCTACCTATCTAAGTTACACAATCTATACAGTACATTATTAACAGCCCATGCCACAGTAGAATAGAGTACAAGTGAGCTATACAGCATCTATGAAGGGATGACATCAGCAGTGTACTGACAAGATGCGTCTGGTAAAATGGCTTTTACAGCCGTATTGGGTTGTAATAGTTGCCACTGCAAATGTATGTAAACCAATCCTGTATTTATGTACAGTCACACACACACACACACACACACACACACACACACACTTGTAAATGTTAAGCATTACTGTATTTGAATCTCCTACATATCTATATACACATTCTAGCGAACAGTGTAAGAAACACAAATGCCACAGAAGTCTGACTTAACAAGAGTGAGTGCGTTTTACCAGGATGATCTCATCACTGTGTTAAAGAAATTATGTTTCTGAAAAAAGTGAGATAAAGTAGTTGTGTGCAAGTTTAAATGCATTCTCCTAAAGGAAAGTAAATACAGCAAAAAGAGTTATACACACAAGTTGCCCATGTTGAGCATTGAACCTCCTACCTATCAAACTACACAATCTAAAGAGCACTGTATTACTCACAAGTGTCACAGGAGAAGTCTAATTCTTAAGGAGAGATAATACAGTTTTGTTAGGATGACCTCATCACTGTGTTGCAGAGAGAATGATTCAATAAAAAGTGAGATAAGGGAGTTGTTTGAAGAGTTATAGTCTTCACAGGGGAAATGGATACAGTTCCAAGCATTATACACACACACACACACACACTCACAAGTTTCCCCGGCTCAGCATTGAACCTCCTCCCTATTTAGTTACACAACCTAGCGAGCATTGTATTAATTGCAAGCACAACAGAAGTCTAACATTTAAGGGCAGATAGTGCTTTTTTGTCAGGATGACCTCATCATTGTGTTTTAGAGAGGACACTTAAATAAATAGTGGGATGGGGAGTTGTGTGAAGAGTTAAATGTATTTTTCTCATGGGAAGTGGATACTATACTAAGGGTTACACACATTCACAAAGACACATGAGTTTCCCACGCTGAGCATTGAACCTCTTACCTATCTAGTTATACACTCTAGAGAGCACTGTATTAGTCACAAGTGCCACAGGAGAAGCCTGACTTTTAAGGAGAGAGAGTGCACTTTTGTCAGGATGACCTCAACAGTGTGTTCCAGAAAGTATGTCTCAGTAAAAAGAAGGATAAGGTAGCTGTGTAGAGTTAAATGTATTCTTCTCAGTGGGAGTAGATACAGCAGCAAGTGTTACCACACTGAAAAAGACACACACACACACACACACACACACACACACACACACACACACACAGATTTCCAACACTGAACACTAAATCTCCTACCTATCTAGTCACACAATCTAAATAGCACTGTAATAGTTGCAAGCACCACAGGAGAAGACTGAATTTAATGATCAGAAATAGCAAATTTGTACTTCTTGAAAATTCACTGCTTAGAACAGGTTGTGCAACAGATACATATATATGCACATGGAAAAGTAACATCACTATGATTTTCACATGTAATAACATACTTCTCTACTAAAATTTAGATACTGTTCTTCATGTACATTGCTTTACTGTCAGTGACATTGATATGCTTCATGTTATGGAATGCCATAGACATTCACTGTTGTAAACCAGTGGATTATCCCTTTGCAGATGTCTTTGTGACTTATGGTCGCATATATGTCTGATGCACACAAAATAATTAATGCTTGCTTATTCACCAGCTTGCATTTATCAACATGTATTGCAGAAGAAAAGTTTTTGATTACTTGTTCCAACTCATTTGTGAATGATTGATTCTATAATTGTTGTACCTCATTGTTTTTCGGTTAGTATTGTCATTAAAGCAATGGAAACATTAAGTGCTTCAGTCTTGCTTCTTGGTGTATTTGTGCAAATGAGGGTATAGTTGACTTGTTCCATGTTTTATAGATGATGGCCGACTGAAATGCTCATTGCACAGTATTTATGCTAATATGCTATAGACAGCACAGTGTTGCAGTGGTTAGTGTTGTCGCCTCACAGCAAGAGGTTCTCCAGTTCAATTCTTAGCTGGACTGCCTTCTGTGCAGAATCTGCATGTCCTCTCTGTGTGGGTTTCCTCCAGGTGCTCATGTTTCCTCCATGTTACAAAGACATGTGTCTAGACCGTTTCTCTCTGGGCCTTCTCTGAAAATTGGCTTCATTCCAAGTCAGACTTTCCTGGTAAAAAAAATGTTAAATAAAATAAAATATAACTGTATGTTGCAAAAATCTGACATAGCAGATATCACTGACATAACTGTACGTTTCAGACAATTGCTTTGCTTAACCTGGTGTACACCTCACAAGTATACCATATGTGTGAGTCATGGAAACTGCATGGGTTACCTGCACAGACATTGTGGATGATCCCTTATGCATTACAGACAACCTGACAGTTTACAGAGTGACACCTTTTTCTGATTATATATCTCCTTCCCTGTCTCCAGGTGGGGCTTTATTTCGGTGTGTGCAATCTATGGCCCTCAACACTTCAGGGAATTGTGCTACTGCATAGAATTCCTGCATAGTTCTTGCTCTCCCCTGTGGTGTGTGTGAGAAGCAGATGTGATCCCTTGCATGTAGTAGTATTGCATTTAAAAAATGATGTAATATTCTTGAGGTTGATGCCTGTGATACCTTTAATATATCTCCCGTGGGTCCCTGGAAAGTACAAGTAGCTAGTATACATAATGCTAAATATACCTTTGTTTCCACTGGGATGGGTTCTCCATGATTTCCCTGGGCCTGAGGTGGGGGCAGCAGAAGTTGCATATTTCATCCAGTGATTCCATGTTCTCACCCTGTGTGTCTCAGCAATTTGTGTGTCATGCAGTCCATAAGTCAGATGGGGTCTAAATACCCTTCTTCTTGCCTGAGGTCTGGCAGCAGCAGTAGCACTAGCACCATGATTTAAAACCTGTTGCATATACAGCATAATAATAGCAGAAGCAACCCCTAACATGCTTTTTTTCTAAGTGTAAACATGCTATGTTCCAAAGAGTTCTGGTGCACAGGGCAAAAGCGCACTTTGTGTGCACGATTGCTTTACAGCTTTCTAAATAGCTCTGCTATATTGTATTGTTTAGTTAGCATGTACTTCCGCTATTTATGCTCTCATTAACATATTCTGCTGTTTATCTGTGTTTGGCAGCTCCACACATTGTGTAGAGCTGTTTAATGAATACCAAACAGCGTGCTAATGTGTTAGGTACACTTCAAGTAGCCATTAAAGAATCTGGCCCAGTATTGTTAAAGTAGAGGCTATAGCACTTACAATTTGCCTTGGTGGGAGCTTGGCTATGTTGTAAAAGCTCTTGGATCTTGTTTTTCTGTTTTGTACAGATCTGTCTTACAGAATGATTACTATCCTGGTATTTGTCTAAATAAGTCTATCTATCACTGGTCCAAAACATTTTCCTGGCCATTTTGGCTCTCATGCTGACCTGACAGTCTGTGTACGATAAGCTGTAATGTTGATGTAGCTGGCTTCTTACATCAGCTTTAGTATGGAGAGCATCAATGTCTGTGCAGTAACTGAAACCTGGTTCAAGGCTCCTGAGAGCACCCCAGCCCTACCAGGTTATACCTCGTATCATGCATTTCGGCCCCAAAACCTGGCCTGAACCACAAAAGGAGGGGGAGTGTCCATATTCATTAAAGACACCCACACCTCCAGGTTAGTGGCAATGCATGAAGCATCGGAGACCATCCATGTACAACTAACCATAGGCAAAACTGCTATACAACTTGTAGCATGCTACAGACCACCCTCTCAATCTCAGGAACTCCATTCAGCCTTCCTGAAGACACTGGAGGATATGAATGTCTCACCAAATACCATCATATTGGGAGACTTCAACTACCCAAACATAGACTGGGTGCATTACTCAAGCCCCAACACCCTAGCCCAAAAGTTCCTGGAATTCATCAACTCAAATGCGATGGAACAACTAGTCACCTCCCCCACAGGGGGAAATAATATACTTGACCTGATCATCACAAACATGGGGACAAAATGCTCAACACCAGAAGTATACCTCTCACTAGTGAGATCAGACCATAAACTAATAACCCTAGATATTCATATCCCACCTTCACCCCCAGCACAAAAGACCACAGTGAGAAACTTCTCAAAAGCCGACTTTACACTCCTTAGGACTGAAATGGTATCCTTCAAGCTCCCTGGGCCAGTGGAAACCACATCCCACACTGCTGAATCCTTCACAAATGCTTTCTACGGGCATCTCCAAGAATGCATGGATCATACAATCCCAAATAAAATCAAGACCCTTTCCACCAAAGGCAGGCATCCTATCTGGTGGACCCCAGCCATAAACCAACTTTATAACAAGAGAAGGAAACTACTGCAAGACAGAGCAAAATCCCATAAAGGGAAGGCATCCCTGATCAGCACTAGCAAAAAACTACGTTCGCTAATAAAATCATCAAAGGCCAACTTCGAGAGAAAAATCGCTAAGGACACTAAAGATAATCACAAGGCCTTCTTCAGTTATGTTAGAAACCTGGGCGGAAACCTTCAGATATGCGCAGAGTTAGTTCATAACGGCAAAAAATACACTGAACCCACAGATATTGCCAACATACTGGCAGACAGGTTCAGTGCAAATTTCTCCCCTCCCTCTCCCCCAAAAGACAAAATAAATATCTCAGCTGAATGCAACCTCCCTGAAATCTCAGATGTCCAGGTGAGAGCTGCCCTCAGCAAAGCTAAAAATACAGCATCCATGGGACCCGACGGTGTCCCGGGTTGCGTGCTACATGAACTCCTAGAGGAGCTAAACCCGCACATAAGAACGCTGTTTAATCTTAGCCTGAACACTGGCGTACAGCTACAGTGGTCCCACTCCACAAAGGTGGCACCTCTACAGACCCTGGAAACTACCGCCCCATAAGCTTGACCAGCCTGGTCTGCAAAGCTATGGAAAGGATCATTATGGAACTCATAAACAAAGACATTGGGGACCTACAGACAATTGACCCTACCCAGTTTGGCTTTGTAAAAGGCAGATCCTGTCTTTTAAACCTGATGGACTTTTTTGAAACAGTCACTAGAGCCATCGATGAAGGCAAAGCAGTTCATACAGCCTACCTGGATCTGGCAAAAGCCTTCGACACAATACCTCACTCAGGCATCATAGACAAGCTCAACAGCTTAAATGTAAACCCATTTGTCACAAGATGGGTTGCAAACTGACTAAAGGACAGAACCCACAAAGTCAAAATAGCTGGAGCTATGTCAGACTCTAAGCCAGTCACAAGTGGAGTCCCACAGGGCTCTGTCTTGGGACCCCTCTTGTTCGGCATTTATTTCTCAGATGTGCAGGCAAACATAGGGGGGTTGTGGCTGACAAAGTTCACAGACGACTGCAAACTAGGCGCCATAGTCGATACACCAGCTGAGACATGCATCCTCCAGAAGGGCCTCACAGAAACAGACGACTGGTGCCAGAGTCATTGCCTTAAACTAAATAAAAAATGTATAGTCATCCCCTTTGGAAAAAACAAAGTACCCACAAATTACCACATAGGTGGTAATCCATTAAGTACAGAAAAAGAAATCAGAGACCTGGGGACCCTAGTTGACAGTGACCTCTCATTTGACACCCACGTCGCCAAAGTGGTTAGAAAGACCTTCTATCTTGCCCACCTTATCATGAAGGGATTCACATCCAGATCAAAGGATGTCATTGTACCCTTATATACTCCCTTATCAGGCCTATGATTGAGTACAATGCCCCATTTGGTATGTACCTCACCCGGCACCTGCAGCAGCATGAGAGACCCCAAATGTACCTTACCAAGAGGATCAAGGGTCTCCAGCATATGTCATATGCTGCCAGACTGAAAAAGCTCCAGCTCTATTCAGTAGCATACCGTCTGCTCAGAGGTGATCTGTGCCTTACGTACAAGGCCATGTCCAATTCAGAATTAATGGACATGCTCCACCTCAAAAAAATCCAAATCCATCAGAGCCACGAGAGCTAAAGATCTAAACCTCAGCACAAATATGAATAGGACATGCTGGAGGGACAGATTCATAACCCAGAGGCTTCCCGCACTCTGGAACAGGATACCTGTCCATGTTAGGCAAAGCCCCTCACTGACTCTCTTCAAGAGAAATCTGGACGAATGGATGGGTGATCGTAGGTTTACCCCGGGGGTCATCTCTGTGTCGTTGCTAGATAGAGACACAGTAAACTAAATTTAATTTAAATTGTACACTTTTGTATCATTACATGGGGTGGCGAAAAGCCACATACACTTTGGCTAGGGTTATAAATGCCCTAGGGCAGATAGCCTAGTACTATACTATGAAACTATGAAACACTCCTACCCTTTTGCTGTTGTTATTTTAAAAGACAGTGTCTCTGGCTTTCACCTGTTATGATAATCCAACTACCAAAGTCCCCCCTCCCTCTTTGGTTGCTATTGTCAGTTGTGTTAATCTGACTAAGTATTTTTCCCACCCATTGTTTTAAACAGATCCATCACACTGAGAGCCCACTCATTAAACAAGTATGGCCTTTGAACTATTCTCCTTTACTACAAATCATCATTTTCACAAAGATCCCCATCTGCTTAGCATCATACCACACTCTGAGAGTCCACTTCATTTAATTGCTTTATCTGCCAATTTTTGCACTTTAAATTTTTTCAAGTACCCCTGATACTGTACTGTTTGCAGACAACTGCACTTTTGGCAAGCTTTACTGGTAGTATTAATGTATAACCTGTGCTACCTGCTATTTTTGTTTGCAATTAATTGTATTCCTGCAATTTTGGCCTTGTTAAAGGGATTCTACACAATTTTTGTTTTAAGTGCCTGTATTAATTTGGCATATTTGAGAAGTTCTTGGCTGATTCCCACGGAGCTCAGCAACACGGTGTCCTTGCCTATGAAATTATTTCCTTGCTTCACATGCCATCCAGGTACAAGCTAAGTACTTGTATTTAAAAACAATGTACTCCCAGAAGCTATTTTAGTGATTGACTACTGATTTCTTGTTTTATTTGTGCATTTATTTATAATGAAGTGTAAAACTACTGCATTTGCTCAGACTGTCTTGCTGTTGGTCTGGCTGACTTGAAATCACCTTGTTTAGACAGCTAGCTTGTTAGTTATTTTTCATACGCCCCTCCAGTTAAGATGCAGGTTACCAGGGGATGCAATTAGGTTGCGTTGCGTGGCTAGTCCTTATAAAGACTATAGCAGCCGATAGCCTAGTATATACCTATGTGCCTAGGAATTATAATAAAGCTCTCACGGTGAATTTCTTGAATTAATTTCTCAAACACATTAACAAACTGGTTAGGACTTGTGACCAATTCATAAAACTTACGTACTTTTCTAATATCACAAAAGAGCACAACAGGCTTGTGTTTTTGCTAGTTTCTAAGCATAATGATAAAAAACGTATATATAAATATTACGTTTATTACACGTGTTCGTTTGTGGGTGTATGTATAAAAATATATATAAATATACCGAAAAAATCCAGCATAGTGTTGCCACCTGTCCCACTTTGCGAGGGACAGTCCCTCTTTGGGCAGTTGTTTCCTGCGAAAAAATGGCAAATGTCCTTAGATTTTTGGACAAAAATAGTTCCTAAGTTTTCTTTAATCATTGCATAAAACAGTTATTTTGAATCTGAACTATCTAAATGTTACATGGATTAGCATAAGCAACCCAAATGCTACGAGAATACACTTATTTTGGCAAAAAAGTGAAACTCTTTGATTTGCCCTGTAAAATCAAGACATTTTTTCAAAAAATGTCCCACTTTGGGTATTTGAAAAGGTGGCAACCCTAATCCAGCACCCCAGATACAGGAAAAAAAAACACTTTATTTTTATTTTAAGCCAAGATAAGTCCATACGAAGCACAGACCGTGGTTTCATTGCAAACACAGCATCCTAAGGTGCAGATACTAGATAAGCGCCGAAGAAGTACACGTACGATCTTTCACATTTTCTTCCCCAAAACGTGTCAGATAAAAATGTAACAAATGATCAGAATACATTATAAAATTGGACTATAAACAAAAGTGTGTTTTACTACTGTTATAAGGCATGTTAATTTCAGCAAGTCGGAACATTTGTCTTTTCATCCGGTGAACTGTATATTTAAGAGCTAAAAATATCAACTAGCAATTATGAAGTCCGACAGGTGTAAGATATTCGTCCTTTAGTTGAGGAAGTTGGAAAAGCCGAAAGAAAAAGTTGAGGAAGTTTTTTTTTTTTTTGACAGCCAACTCCGCCCTATAGTAATCGTCATTTCGGCAAATTTAGCCTAAACTGTATTACAGGTTTCTATCTGAAATTTTCGCTTTACATAAATGCCGTCGTTGTCAAAAATATTTCCAAGATACAACAGAACAAAAGAAGACCTGCATCTGTGACTGAAAGGACCTACTGAGAGTGGCGGAGAAGTGGTATTGGCAAGCTTCTAGGGAATATGCAGCGTCATTCTAACATGGCTGCGCCCAGTAAAACCGGCACTTCCAGCGTGGAATTAATTCATTGCTGATTTTGAAAAAGCGAACTTTAACAAGGTCAAAACACCGGGTATGGAAAGAACTGACTACAGCAATAGCAAATCTGAAGATGAACTGCAGGAGTTCATGTACTCCGAGAAGGATTTTGCGCTGGATGTGGTTACGTGGCAACTATGGAGCAAATATAAGAGTAAAACGGACACAGTTGGTGAACCCAGCCATCTATCCAAATTCGACCTGATGTTGCGGTCTGGTTGGGAGTCGAAGATGAAAAAGGGCATGTTCCGGTACTACTTGGAAGATGTAGAGACTCGAATTTTACCTGGTCCAATGGGATATGTTGCTCAACTCAATGTGAAAAGGGGTACTGAAAGGCGGACGCCTCAGGACATCAAGAGTATCTGTCAGAGCTATGATCCTAATCAGTTCAACTTTAATAAAATAAAACCAGGCGAGGTTATTTTCAGCATGAGAAAATGCAACCGGGGGAAAAATACTTGGGTATCCACCGGGTCCCCCGGAAACCAAACCCAAATGAATGGCCCGAACTTAGAGCAGAACGTCCAAGACAGACTTGAAATGAGTAAAACTCTAGTGGTGATCAATGTTAGCCCTCTTGAATTTGGAAATGTCCTTTTTGTCCCAGATCCAGCATTATGTTTGCCTCAAATGCTTACTCGAAGCGTGATCCGAACTGGCGTTGAAGCAGTCTTGCTAAGTGCTCACCCTGGCTTTAGGGTCGGGTTTAATAGCCTAGGCGGGTTTGCATCGGTTAACAATTTACATCTGCACGGTTATTACCTGGAACATGAGCTATCCATTGAGACTGCCCCCACCAGTGTTTTTTGCCCTGGTATTAATCTCTTGTCTCATCAGCATGCACGGGGTTTAGTGTTTTGCACTGGAGAACAGTGTGTTGAACTGGATGGATTGGTGGAAAAGGTTTGCAGAGTTACAGACTTCTTCATAGCTAAAAACATCGCCCACAATATGTTTATTACAAGGGGCTGCCCTCCTGGGAAAGATGGGTGTTTTGTCAGTTCTCGCAAAGTTATACGTGTCATCCTTTGGGCCAGAAAATCCTCATTTGGTGTCAAAGAAGAATCTGCATTTAATGTTGCCTTATGTGAACTGGCAGGTCACTTGCCTATTAAAAATCTAGAAGATTTTAACAACATTACTGAAACAAAAGTAATTGAAATAATTCAGAGATACATGATTCCTGAACAGGAATTTTTACAGCTTCTGTCAGAGCTGGCAGAAGTATTGAAAGATTCTTAATTGTTTTATTTAAATTCCTGTTTTGAAGAGCTCAGTCCATGTCCTCTGACATTTACTGTGTTACTGCACTAATGTTTAGTCAGCTGTTAGTGGACATACTGAATGTTGGTGTTTTGTTTACACTGATGCCGGTTTATTGTTGATATGGCAGTAACAGAAGTTAAAAGTGGAGTGTTAATGCTTTTAGATAAGCAAATGTGGAGTGTATGGGAAAATGAGGGTTTAGTGGAAATAAATAATATCTTGAATTGATTCATACATTTAATAAAATTTGGGGAAAAGGGATATATTAATAGTGGTAGAATGCAGTTAGGGTGCTTTGAACAAACTTCAAAGTAGTATCTACAAAAAAGGCAAAAAATGAACTTGGGAGTCCACTTGAGTGAGGTTAAAAGTGGGAAATTAGCTGATGTAGAAATATATAATATTAGTTATTAACAAAATCCATCACTGATAAGGGATGCAGTCTAAATGCAATAGAAAATGTTTAAAATATCAAAACATTTTTTCTGGTGTTTAGGTGACAATTATTTGGATCCAGACTGAACTGGACAGTATTGTTAGAAAGGGTAGTGGTGATTGCCAAAATACTTAAGGAGGGGGTACTCAGCATGGCTTATGGTTGGTGAAGTCATATTTCTAGTGGATATGTCATCTGAGAGGCCAGAGTTTATTGTGTCCATTTTGGGTAGCCACGAAGAAAGGCAGGTAAGTCATGCAGAGTTACCATGCGGGTAAAGTTGACTGAGAGGCAAAGTTTTGAGGACAGAATTTGACATCTAGATATGTGTTGTTGTTGTCTTTCGGCTTTTCCCCGTTAGGGGTCGCCACAGCAGAACTCCGGTCCGCTAATGATTGGCAGTATATTTTCACAAATGCCGAGGTGCCAGCTCGACATTCAACCTTCAACGAAGGCACGCCCATTTACACATGTCTTTCGAACACCCACTCAACCAGATATGTAATTTCTTAAAAAGAGATAAAGGCAACATGATTTAGATAATTCCACATTATCAAGGGCCAGATGGTTTAAACACCTTTTAGGTACTCTTACACTGTAGATTATTTAAAATTTTGAAAAAATTACGTGGGACCATGAAAAGAAAGGTGATAGGATAACTGTGAGAAGGGACTGGTGCATATTCGCTAGATGCAGTGCCTAAGTGCAACATATGTTCCTTTACTATCATTTTGTAAGTATGCATATATGTAAATCTTATGCATAATAGAGGTTTAATTTTTAGTAAGTAGAACATTTCTGTATCCTGATAGGCAATAGAAGGTGAAAATATTACTCCCCTAAGATTATTTCAAACCAGTTTCCTGTAGTATCTTATGTAATTTTAGCACCACTATGTATTTTCCTGTATGTGGTGGAAAATAGCATTTTCATTTAAATGGCTGCTTATTCTGTAGCCAATTGCCAGTAGCAAAGCGTCACAACTGTAATAACCTAGTTAGTTAGAAAGGTACTAATGGATAGGTTAGGTCTGGATAAATTAGGACATGAAATGTGGTAAGTGCAGAGTTAGTAGGAATGGCTTTAATGAAATGGACTGGCACAGGAAAAGAACATAATTTTCACACTATCATGATCACTGCTTAATTGAGAGAGGCTATCTGAAAAGCATTTTATTGGCACTAGAATAGTACTGTTTGAAACTCTAATTGTTGGGATTATGATCTATGACTGAAAAATCATGTGACATTCAGGTACTGCCTCTGTATGGTGAGCCAGGGCTGGTGTATATATATATCTGGGTTTGTACTACAGACAGACACTTGATTCAGAAATGGAGTCTTGCATTTGTCTCCTAATGTGTACTGAACTGGATACTAATCGCTGATTGTGTAGTTCATTGAAACCGTGCAGTAGCCTATTCAAGTGGTCATTATTATGTTGAAGATGCCAGCAGTATGGAAAGGTTCTCTTTCAGATTATTGAGTTCCAGAATATCATTACAGTCATACTGAAAGTTAAATAGTGAAACTGCAAATCTAAAAACTAAAAAAAAGCCCTCCTGCATTGCGCCCACACCCAACCTATTTTGAATTTTTGTAATTTAACATCCTGTTATGTGTGTTATGATGTTTTAGGCCCATTAACTGTTAGGCTGAAAGGGTAGAATGCACAACATTAGTGTGTCCTCTGGCACTATGGATTGGTGGTTTATTCAGCAGAGCCCTAACCTTTGGTATCTATATTATAGGGTGTGAAAGGCACAGGATATTATATTTACAGACCATGCACCCCCTCAGCGATCCATTATCTTTGCCTCCACAGTTGTTGAGGCAGTAGCTGCAGCCAGCAAAGAGCAATTGACATTATAAATGAGGAAAAACATGCAGTGCTGTGCATTACATATGTGAAGCGCATAGATAATTTCAGGGGGCTGTTGTTTTAAATGGGACAAACAGGTAGAGGTGTCTGCACCCATGTTTAGGACACACTTTGTGTCTAGCGAGGATAGCTGTCATTTCAAATAACTATCATCCCTTAAATATATGTGTGTGTGTGTGTATATATGTATGTATATATATATATATATATATATATATATAATGGATCTATATCACATCATCAAGTTTCAAAACTTTGAAATTCATATGGCTGAGACCATATGATTGAAGTTTCGAAACTTCGAACATTAAGAAAAAAGAAAAAAAATCTATTTTTAATGTTTTTGCAGGGGGGCAAGCGCCTCTGCTCCTCCCACTCCCTGATAATTAAATATACCCACTCCAAGGTCAGACTGCATTGTGGAAAAGGGTAGGTAAATTGCCCGTTCATGCTGTACCTTGATCTCCATTCAAAACATTAGAGGTTTCAAAACTTCTATCGTATGGCCCCGACCATATGACTTTCAAAGTTTTGATACTTTGATAAACTGCGATGCAGAAAAGTGCAAGCTGTATATTTCTGTTACTAACAATGCAGGGCATTTAATGGTAATGCAGCACACTATTTATTTGTACATATACACAAACACACAGAGGAGGTATAGCTGCTTCATGTTGGGGGGGGGGGGTGGAGAAATCTATGCTGTGTCAAAGCATGACTTTCTCAGTCCACAGATGAATATTTCATCTGGATGTATACACAAGATTGCTTCCTTGATAGGTGATATATTACCTGTTTGTGCTGCTGTACCGGTGGGTAGAGCTGCATCATTGCAGCATGACCCCAATGCCTGTATGTTGCAGGCGCGCAGAGGGCCGCAATCTGTGCTGTTCATTTGTATACTGTATGGGTGCAGCAATGAAGGTACTGGCTGCACAGTATTACATGGTTATGGCTGTCCACAGTGGGTAGTATATAAAACCTGTAACACCATTCATGAAAATAATGAATTGTGTTATGCTCAGTACTTGTTCCTGCTCAGTAATCCTCATCTACATCTAATTTTAACTTCGTTCCATATGACTTATGACACAAGGGTATGAGGTCCAGACATGTATGGAATCAAATTAAAGTTTAATGCTGTGAGCTGAGCTCACCAGTGCTTGGAAGATGTGGGAAGAGCAGTGGCTGGCATCTTATCCCACAAAGAAGGTGGGACAGCATTCTACTCCTTTATGTGGTTGTTATACATATGTGTCCATTGCTATTCTGTGTTTTTGTTGGGGCATATTTAGTGGTGTTTGTGTGTGCATTTACAGTGCTGCTGTGATAACATGTGTAGCAGTAAGCTATCTGTGTTTCAGTTGTGTGTGCACACGTTTGTTGGGTAAATTAAAGGCAGCGCTTCCATAGCACTAGAGTGAACTTCCTACTAATATTATATGTAATTGAGTTGCAGCCATGTAGTTGTAGGCATCTGTGATATTTAAGTTATTAGCTGCAGCCATTTTTGTTACTCAGACTGGTAGTCTGTTAATTGTGTCAGCAGTCTTATGTTTTGTAGTTCATTTATATCTGTACTGCACACCATCTACCTGCTAGATGCAAAGTTACCTATCTGTATTGCAGTCCTAATGCACATTTGTTCTTAATTAGGAGATGGGGTTTGCATTTCTATGTGTAAGATCCCTCCCTATACATTGCATGCAATGTCTCTAATTCTCACGTTCAGTTTTATTTGTGTCATGTCGCATAGTAGTGCTTTTTCAAGTGTTGGAACTCAGTTTTAATGTACAAGTGTGTGTATTATGTTAGGTTTGAAGTTAAATACATGGTATAGTGTCTGCTTTCAATACAGCTGTCTTTTTTGCGTGTTGTAACTGAAGTACTTTTGTTAAATTTGTGTGGGCAGCAAACAGAAGCAATTTGAGGCATTGGCATGAAGAAACCTGGGAAGAGTAACTTTCTGCTGCATTCTTATTGCAGGGTAGGGTGATCACTTGTAAGACGTATAAATTTTGAGTTATGCAAAGCAACAGCTGGACAGGTGAATTGTAATCTGACGCAGAAGTTGTCTGATTTGTGCGGTAACATAAAATGAAATGCATGCTGTACTCTGTAATGGTTTCCAGTAGTTGATACATAAATATTCATATTTTTGTCTTGTAATCATCCTTCATGAAATATGTCTCACACAGTAGTTTCCATATCTAGAAGGTGATTGAACTCCAAAAGATTTCACTTCTGTTATTCAAAATCAAGTCTTGCAAAACAGCGCAGAGGACAGCAGTGGGCAGAAAGATGACAGTTGGGGCTTCTATGCATTATTGATGCTCCTGCATTAGTGTAGGAGTTTTGTATTATTTTGTCATGTGTTCTGCCTCCAAAGTATGATGAAGGCAGCTATTCAGATATAATTTTGTCTCTCAGTCAAGAATGGTACCTCTAACGGTGTACCACAGGGCTCCTTACCCAAAGTTTAAGACCCATAATTGTGAATCTTGCAAGTATGAAAAATAAAGTGTAGTTGCCAAGGAAATGTAGCAAATCTTGAAGCTTGCTGTAATGCCTTTGCAACTTTTTATCCCCTCCACTCCTGTACTCCCTTCACCAATGCTACTTTAATGCAAAAATATTCTATCTGAAGTAGTTACTTCATTTGTTCTGCAACCTGTGGGATCCGAGCCGGCAGCTTCACAAGCTAAAAGATCTGAGCTCCTAGCTCCTCCCCCTACCCACAATCCCCTGCTGCCTACTGTATTACCTCAGATCGAGTTTGCCGCTGCTGAAGACAGCTATTTGCGAAGAGCTCCTTAAGCTTGGTGAGGTTGTTTCAGCTTTTTTCTCTTAGAGAAAATTTCGTTAAGTTAGATTTAGTTGTTAGTGTTAATTTTCCTTTAGAAATACAGTGTTAGCCCCCCTTCTGTAGTTTTAGGTTCATAGGTTCATACTAGGCTATCTGCCCGAGGGCATTTATAAGCCTAGCCCATAGTTTTGTGGCTTAAGCCACCCCTTTTGTATGGGGAACTATACCCATTATTTTGCTGTGCCTCTGTCTAGCAGTGACACTGAGGTAATCCCTGGAGTATATCTGCGATCTCCCATCCATTGGTCAAGATTTCTCTTGAACAAGGCCAGCGAGGTGCTCTGCCTCACATATACCGGGATTTTGTTCCACAGCATAGGGAGTCTTTGGGTGATGAATCTATCCCTCCAGCACGTCCTATTAATAGCCGTGTCGAGGTTTAAGTCTCCCGCCCTTGTGGCTGTGACGGATCTAGATTTTTTGAGGTGAAGCATATTCATCAACTCTGGGTTTGACATGGCCTTGTATGTCAGGCAAAGGTCACCTCTGAGCAAGCGGTGGCGACTGAATAGAGCTGGAGTTCTTTCAATCGGGCAGCATAGGACAGATTTTTGAGACCCTTTATCCTTTTGGTGAGGAACTTTTGTGGCCTCTCTAGCTGCTGCAAGTGTCGGGTCAGATACATTCCGAATGGTGCATTGTACTCAATCATTGGTCTGATGAGTGATGAGTATAGGGAGACTATGACCTCCCTTGATCTAGATGTGAATCCCTTCATGATGAGGTGGGCAATGTAGAAGGTCTTCCTAACTACTTTAGCTACATGAGTGTCGAATGACAGGCTACTGTCAACCTGGGTCCCCAGGTCCCTGATAACTTCTTCTGTGCTCAGAGGTTTACCACCTATATGGTAGCTAGGGGTAACCTTGTTTTTCCCGAAGGGTATGACTATGCATTTTTTGGCATTTAACTTTAGGCCATGGCTCTGGCACCAGTCATCCGTTTCTGTGAGACCCTTCTGAAGGATATCTGTGTCAGATGTGTTTTCACCTACGGCGCCCAGTTTGCAGTCATCTGCAAACTTTGTCAGCCATAACCCTCCTGTGTTTGCTTGTACTTCGGAAAAGTAGATGCCAAACAAGAGTGGGCCCAGGACTGAGCCCTGTGGGACACCACTTGTGACAGGCTTTGAGTCTGACATGGCGCCAGCAACTCTGACCCTGTGGGTTCTGTCACTCAGCCAGTTTGCAACCCATCTTGTGATGTATGGGTTAACATTTAAGCTGATGAGTTTTTCAATGATACCCGAGTGGGGTATTGTATCGAAGGCCTTCGCCAGATCGAGGTAGGCTGTATGGACTGCCTTTCCTCATCAATGGCTTTGGTGACTGTTTCAAAAGTCAACCAAGTTTAAAAGGCATGATCTGCCTTTGACAAAGCCAAATTGGGTTGGATCCAAAGTCTGCAAATTCCCTATGTCTTTATTTATGAGGTCCATTATGATCCTCTCCATAGCTTTGCAGATAAGGCTTGTCAAGCTAATGGGCGGTAATTTCCAGGGTCTGTGGAGGCACCGCCTTTGTGAAGTGGGACCACAGTCGCAGTGCGCCACTCCTGGGTGCGTATCCAGAGGTGAGACTATGATTAAACAGCTGTCCTAGCTGTGGGTTTAATTCCTCGTTGAGTTCGTGGAGCACACAGCCTGGGACACCATCAGGTCCCATGTATGCTGTGGTTTTTGTTTTGCTGAGAGCAGTTCTCACTTGGGCGTTGAGATGTTTGGGGGCTGCAACCATTTGGTATAGATATCTCTCCTTTGGGGGAGGGGAGAAGTTTGCACTGGACCTGTCAGCCAGTATGTTGGCAATGTCTGTAGGATCAGTAATCTTCACATCATTTTGAACTAGTTCTGAGCATATCTGGGAGTTTCCTCCCAGGTTTCTAACGTAGCTAAAGAAGGCCTTATGATTGTCCTTTGAGTCTTTAGCTATTTTTCTCTCAAAATTTGCTTTGGATGATTTTATGAGAGCTCTTTGTTTTCTACTTATAGTGATCAAGGGTGTCTTACCTTTTAAGGATTTTGCTCTATCTTGTAGTAGCTTCCTCCTTTTGTTGTAGAGTTTGTTTATGGCTGGGGTCCACCAGACTGGATGCTTGCCTTGGTACAAAGAGTCTTTGTTTTGCACGGGCTTGCCTTATCCAAGCAGTGCTGCAGGTGCTGGTAGAAGGCATTTGTAAGTGATTCAGCTGCTTGAGTACTGTTTTCCGGCGTCTCGGGGCCTTAAAGGAGACCACACTAGTCTTTAGAAGTATGAAGTTGGCTTTGAGAAGTTTTTACTGTGGTCTTTTTATTTCAGGTGGGGTGGGATGAGGACCTCCAGCAAGATTAGTTTGTGATCTGATCTCACCAGTGAGGGGTATACTTCGGTGTTGAACATTGTGCTCCCATGTTCGTGATGATGAGATCAAGTATGTTTTCTCCTCTTGTGGGGATGGTGACTAGTTGTTCCATGGCATTTGAGTTTATGAATTCCAGGAACTTTTGGGCTAGGGTGTTTGGGCTTGAGTAGTGTTCCCAGTCTATATTAGGGTAATTGAAGTCACCTAGTATGATGGTGTTTGGAGATACATTTATCCCTCCAGTGTTTTCAGGAAAGCCATGTGAGGTTCCTGAGTTTGTGAGGGTGGCCTGTAACATGCTACAATTTGCAGAGCAGTCTTGCCTATGGTTAATTGCACCTGGATGGTCTCCAATGCATCGTGCGTTGCCACCAGTCTTGAGGTGTGGGTGTCCTTGATGAATATGGATACCCCTCCTTTCTTGGTATTGTCCGGATTTTGGGGCCGGAACGCATGGTATGAGGTAAAACCTGTTAGTGCTGGGGTGCTCTCAGGAGCCTTGAACCAGGTTTCTGTCACAGCACAGACATCGATGTTCTCCATACTGAGAAGGGCCTCGAGCGTGCATTTTGAGATTTAGACTTCTGGCATTGAGCAGCATTACCCTTAGTTTTTTTCCTTTTTTGTGTTCTAGGGTGGTAGGTTTAGAATTTGAGCCTTGCCTAAAAAGGCACTATGGGGGTGGCAAGAGCCTTTGCCAATATCCGGAATCCCAGGGGTGACAGGTGCAAGCCGTCCCTTGCGAAGCAGCGTGGCTTGTCCAGCATGTCATCCCTGGCAGACAGACATTGGATCCCGTTTGAATGACACCAGAGTTTAAGCCAATTGTTAAAGCTGATCATCTTATCTCTGTATTGTGGCATCATTCTTGGTGAAGGTAGGATACTGCTCAAGGTCAGGGTCATACCTGCCTGGGCTACATAATCAGAGAGCTCCTCAATGTCTCTTTTCATGTAGTCCAAGGAGGTACGTCTCGGGTCGTTTACACCAGCGTGGACAATGACTGAGTCGAATTTGTACGTGCTGTTGGGAGACCCGAGTGCTTGCGTTATGTGGCGGATTCTAGCGCCGACAGGCAGCTTACTGTAACTCTCTCCTTACTCAGTCTGGTGAGCGGACGCCAGTGTGACTGACTATGGAGTCACCAATGATTAGTGTGTCTGGCATTGTGTTTGGCCTTAAGGGCTGTGACTGTTTGACACTCTGACTGTGAGGTCTATGTGTTGCAGGTGTTGTGTTCTGAGGTGGTGGTTGTTTGGGTGTCTGCTTTGGTGGCCTCTGCTGTTTTGGTAGATTTCTGATCAGAGCCTCCGAGTATGTCTTTGTGTGTTTATGTGTATGATTTGAGGTTGTGATGGTACTATGTGAGACTGGGTCTATAGTGTGTGTGGTAACCTTCTCCTCCTGTTTGGTCTTGCCAGTCCTAAGTTGAGAGAGCTCAGCCTCCAGTTTGGCCGTATAGTTGCATCTCTCGCATGTATTTGTGTTTTGTGGGAGGAGGAGAGGGTTGTTCAGGTACATGAGGCAATTGTAACATTGCCTCAATATTCCCAGGTTCACCAGCTGAGCAGGAGAGGATACTAGCAACTGATCCCTCGACATGCTAGAAGGAATAGACAAAAACTTTAAAAGAGATTCCGGGGGATGTGGGTGTCCGAGAAATGGGGTTTCGCCTTTTTGGGGTACTATCTATAACAAGAGTGCTGTATCTCGGTGATAAGTGCTGTAGGAGCAAGTGCTAGGTTTGACAGATACAGAATAGGCTACTCGGAGTTAGGTAGAGATGATCTTTTTAGTTATAGGATATGCTGATTAGATCAGTAGTATAGTTCGAGGAAGGTAGTTTTAAGGGAAAATTTGAAGAGTGGACTTAGGTAGCCCTAATAGTTTAAATCTGCTTAACCGGTGCCCTAGTGTGCAACGGTAGCAGCTCCGCTCTAAACCGCGCAAATGCGCGTTTAGCGTTTTTTATATCAGGGGGCTGAAAGAAGCTAGGAACTGGCCCAAAACGACCAATAAACTACAAGTTGCTGGCTGAAACCTCACAAAACTGGACCAACAGGCAGCTCAATGCTTCCCACTCCCACTGGTAAGCAAGGGAACTTCCTCTCTTCCAAATTAGGTAAAGGATCAGTAACAGGAACTGCAAACAAAGCCCAGGGATCAGCAAGCTGTGAAACTGGATTTTCTCATGGTCGTTAGTTTTGTTTCTTCCCCTCCCCCTTAGTGTTTGGGTGTGTGTGTGTGTGTGTGCTTGTGTAATGGCGGAAGGGCCCAAAGCCATTTTTTCCAAGTGCACTGAGTGTGGCCATAAGCTCTCCCCAGCTGATGGCCACACTCAGTGTGTCTTGTGCCTGGGGGTGGCCCATTTATCAGCGGCTTGCCAAATCTGTGTAGCCTTTAATCCTTGGGCAATTAGGGACAGGAAGAACAAGCTGATCCTGGTGGGCCTACTTCCTCAGGATTCTGCTTCTTCTTCCTCCCCTTCGAAGGCTTAGGCTACTATCGTAGCCCTGGCACCTACAGTTCCCTCCGCTCTGCCTGGGACTCAAACTTCCCCTGCTATGCAGAGTTCGGGGACTCTAGTGCTTCTTTCTCCAAGGAAAAAAGGCACAAGGAGAAAGATAAGCACAGGTCTCACAAAAGGCGGGCTGAGGCTCACCTCTCAGCCCCCCATTCGAAAGTTACCAGCTCTCCCTCGAAGGTCCCCGGATCCTCCCCCTCTCTGCTCCGTTCGCCTCGCTTCTCGCCGGAGGAGGAGTACCGGTCTCCTTCGAGGTCGTCGAGGTCTAGGTCAACCAGGAGCCTTACCGACGCAGACATGGATAGGATGATGTGTCGATTCCTGCAGACCCAAATGCAGATGTGGGTGCTCTTGCCTCCCCCCCTCAGAGGGGGAGCACAGCCCCTCTCTTTGTTCCGATCACTCCTTCTCTGACCCGGCTTAGGGTTTTGGAGTCATCGGATCCGGGCCCTTTCGGAGCTGGGGTTTTGTCTGCGCCAATAGCTCCGGTAGCTTCGCCGGAGCATCGGATCCGTGGGGATTGGTGTATCTCCGGCGCAGTGTAGGTCGGAGCACACCTCTCTCTTGGATCCGACTGCTTCGGCTCCGACTCCGATCCCTGCTTCGGAGCCGAGGAGACTACTTTCGGAGCCTGGGGAAAGTAGTTCTCCTTCGGCTTTTGAGGTAGTGGAGAGGGTCCTGTCGAGGTCTTCCAGATCCCCGGTCCGGGCCCCGGATCCTCCCGCTCCCCCTATGCATGTGGGTCTATCCTCCATCATCCATCCTATGGGACAGCCTGCTCAAACCCTCCAGTTAGTTCCCTTGGAGGAACAGGACCCCGTGGGCGAGCCCTCCTCGGACAGCCCCAACGAGGAGGTGCCTCGCAAATGGCAGTGTAAAAGGAGGCACCTGGACTCCCCTGAGTCCATCACCACGGACACTGATTTGGGTGAAGGGGAAGGTTCCCCAAGATCACCCCCCCCCAAAGATGTCTCCTTTGGAGACATCATGGAAATGTTGCATATTGGAGGGGGGTGGTCTGCCCAAAAACCTTCCTCAGACGAATCGGTGTTCCTGGAGGCGTTTGAGGCGGGCCCATCTACCTCCTGGGTGTCCCCCCAGGCTGACCCCCTCGTGGACTTAATTACCACCAGGGCGTGGAAAGAACCCGACACCGTGGAGCCAATCCCCAGACGTCCTGACAAAGTTCTTAGCCCCCCTGCAGATAGGCAGTCCTGGGCTAAGGGGTCCCCTGTTGATGCCATGCTGGTGGCGGCTGCCACGAAGAAGGAACTCGCACAGGAGAGTTCCGCGGTCCATCCTCCGGATAAGGAATCTCGAGCGATGGACCACATTGGGAAGCGGATGTTTGCTTCAGCAACCTTTTCTATAAGGGCGCTGAACTATATGGCACACATTATCAGGCTACAGCGAGACCTAATTAAGGAATACGCTGCAGCCCCCCCCAGAGTCCATGACGGTCGTGGATAAGGGCACATTTGCAACTCGTATGGCCACTCTAAAGTCCATCTCTAACACGTCCATGCGGTTACTCTGTCATGCTACTGAGGGAGCCGCTAGGGCGTGCGGAGCAGGGGTCGTCCTGCAGCATCACGCCTGGCTCCACTTTTGCGATTTCGTGGATCCCTTCAAGGCGTCCTTCACGAATGCGCCCTTTGACAGATCTTCGCTTTTTGGCAAGACGCTGGTCCAAAGCGAGAAGGATGGGAAGACGCTGTTTGCCGTCGGGGTCCGCTCCTCAAATCCCCAACGTTCTTTTCTAGGAATCAGTGAGGGCAAAAAAGTTGTGGTTCCGCAAGTCTCAGCAGTCCCACCCGGCTTCGGACCCCTCGTCTGTTAGAGGCAGAGGAGGACAAGGCGGACGCCGGCCCAGAGGCAGAGGGGGGGGCCGTGTAACTTCGGGTCTAGGGAACCTTTCTCGGATAGGCCCACGCAACAGCCCTGAGGGCTTACCCAGCTGTCCCTCTCTGGAGGCAGTTGGGGGGCATTTATCGGAGCATCTGTCAAATTGCCATCACGACAGATCGATGGGTGCTCCGAATCATATCCAGAGGTTACTCCATTCCCTTCATTCACCTACCCCCCAAAGTCAGGCGGCTCCCCAATGTCCAACCCAATCAAAGGGAGGCCGCAGCCTTAGACGTGTCAAAGCTGCTAGGAAAAAGAGCCATCCAGCCCGTCCCCCCAGACCAGTCCGGATCGAGCTACTACTCCAGGTTCTTTTTAGTGCCAAAGAAGACAGGGGACTTAAGACCGATTCTAGATCTCTCCGCCCTGAACCTGTTCATCCCCAAGGAAAAGTTCTGGATGGTCACTCTTCAGGCTATTCTCCCCCTTCTTTGGGAAAATGACTGGATGTGCTCCATAGACCTCCAGGATGCGTGCTACCACATTCTGATTGACCGATCCAGGAGGTTTTTCGCTTCCGGCTAGGAGACGGTTATTATCAATTCAGGGATCTCCCGTTTGGCCTCACCTCAGCCCCCAGGGTGTTCACCAAGGTCATGGCAGTGGTCGCAGCCCACCTGAGACTCCAGGGAATTCAGGTCTTTCCATACCTGGACGACTGGCTCCTTGTCACCCCCAGCAGGCATCAACTTGGCGTTGCAAGGGATTACACTCTAACTCTAGCCCAGAAGTTGGGCATATCAGTGAACCTTCAAAAGTCCTCAATTCAGCCAGTACAGGTCTTGGAGTTTATAGGGCCAAGTTGAACACGCGCATTTGTCGAGCCCTACTAACTCCGGACAGACTGAACAGCCTCTCACATCAGATCTTAGTCCTTCTTCGAAGCACAGCTCTCTTCACGCACGCCTCCGGATGAGGATCTTACAGTGGACTCTTCAGGTTCAGTGGTCGTTAGTGCTTCACCCACCGAACACCCCGATTTCACTGAGCAGAGTTTGCAGGGACTCCCTCCTTTGGTGGCTTCGCTCACGGGAGCTGCAGGAAGGGAGACCTTTTGTAATTCCCCCACCACAAGCCACGTTGACCACGGATGCTTCTCGCCTCGGGTGGGGGGGGCATTGTTCGGGCAGAACCATCCAAGGCACGTGGACCCCCATAGAGACCGCTTTGCATATCAATGTCCTAGAGATGAGGGCGGTGCTTTTGGCGTTGCAAGCTCTCCACGGCCTTCTCCCTCTAGGGACTATTGCAATCCAGAAAGACAACATGGCGGTAGTCCGGTACATAAACAAACAGGGAGGAACCAGGTCTTATCCCCTCTGTCGAGAGGCTATGAGAGTATGGGAATGGGCGATATCCACCAACCACTTTCTGATAGCAACGCACATTCCGGGTCAGTCCAACATTTTGGCGGACAAACTGAGTCGGGTGATTCTCACCCCGTACGAGTGGTCTCTCAATCCTTCAGTTGCGAAGCAAATCTTCCGTGCATGGGGTTGGCCTCGCTGCGATCTTTTCTCCTCTCCATCAAACACAAAGTGCAGCGAGTAGTTCGCAATACTTCCCCCTTCAGGGGAAACCCCAAGAGATGCTCTGGTACATGCTTAGCCACCTGGTCTTCTTTATGCTTACCCCCCTCTTCCGCTTATGGTGAAGTTCGTTCAGAAAGCACGTCGGTTGGGGAGCAGAGTGATCCTCATAGCCCCATTCTGGCCTCGTCAGATCTGGTCTCCTTACCTACGGTCTCACAGTGTTGTTCCTCCATGGATTCTGGATCCCATTCCAGATTTGATATCGCATCCTGTGGGATGCCAAACCCTGAACTTGCTAAACCTCAAGCTGACTGCTTGGTTGATCCAGTTCCTCTGATGGCTAGGACTCCCGGTATCTCATCACCAGTGAAGGCCATTCTGGTGGCGACCCATAAACCTGCTAGCAGAAAAATTTACAATAGTAAATGGAAATGCTTTTCCATTTGGGCCGAACGCAAGAGCCTGGATCCCTTTACAGTTCCTATTCCAACGATTCTGGATTTCTTGTCACTAATCTTTCAGAAGGGAGCTAGCACTTCCACAGTTAAGGTGCAGTTAGCAGCCATTTCCCACTTTCATGTGGGGGATGGCCTGGGGTCAGTAGCATCCTCAAAGATATGCAAAACCTTCCTGAGGGGAATTTTTCTTTTGAAACAACCAGTGAAATCTGTAGCTCCCCCGTGGGACTTAACTTTAGTACTACAAGCTTTGACAAGTCCACCCTTCGAGCCTGCCTCTTCAGTTCCATTAAAATTCTTGTCTTGGAAAACAGCCTTTTTAGTGGCTATCACATCAGCCAGAAGGGTCTCAGAACTTCAAGCCCTGTGCATGAAACCCCCCTACCTTATCTTTCACAAGGATAGAGTGTCTCTCAGGACTAACCTGTCTTTCCCTACCAAAGGTGGCTTCAGAGTCAAATATTAACCAATCAATCAACTTACCAGTATTTTTTCCAAATTTTAAGAACAAAGGGGAATACACATTGCACAAACTGGACGTACACAGGCAATTACGTTTCTACCTGCACAGGACTAAGGATTTTCGCAAGTCTGACCAGTTGTTTGTGTCCTTTGCCAAATCAGCTATGGGAAAGGCAATTTCTAAGGTAACTCTGGCAAATTGGATTTCCCAGTGCATAATCCACACGTATACGTCCTCGGGTAAATCAGTTCCTGCAGGAATTCACGCTCACTCAACCCGATCCATTGCTACATCAGCAGCTTTCTGGTCCAGGGTTCCTCTGGACGACATATGTTCAGCAGCTACTTGGTTCACTTCTCACACGTTCATCTCCCATTATAAATTGGATATGATTTCGAGGAGTAGGGCTTCCTTTGGCTCCGCGGTGCTTCGGAATATTCTTCCGTAAGGCCACCCAGGGTTGCTTTCTATAGGTAGCTGGGGACTCTGTCCCACAGGTTGCAGAACAAATGAATTAACTACTTCAGATAAAGAAGTTATGTACTCACCATAACGTTCCATCTGAGTAGGTACTTCATTTGTCTGCAACCAACCCCCCCTCCATTCCCCCTAACCATATCGGGATAACTGGCCATCTGCAAAATGTCCTTTCATGCAGGGTTTGTTCCTCTGTCGAGGGTGTGAATTGTTTAGGACTGAGCAAACTCGATCTGAGGTAGTCAGCAGGGGATTATGGGTAGGGGAGGGGGCTAGGAGCTCGGATCTTTTAGCTTGTGAAGCTGCCGGCTCAGATCTGAGGTCGGATCCGATACCCACAGGTTGCAGACAAATGAAGTACCTACTCAGATGGAACGTTATGGTGAGTACATAACTTCTTTTTCTCTGTTCTAAGGACTGCAGTTTTAGTCCATACATGTTCAATAGGAACTGCACCACGTTGTGATGTACCATATTTATTTCTTCATTTGTTAACCTAATAAATGGGCTGACCTTTCAACCTTGACCTGAGACAGTAGCAGTAGTATTATGTGAATGTCTGGAATTTGAAGAATGCATTAAAATCCTTTGCAGAATACCACCAGTTAGTGACAGAAGTTAATTTGACTGTATAGAAAATACACATGTAAAACATCATTTGTATAAATTAGTTAGGAAACACTTGATGTGTTTTAATTCTGTCAACCCTTTCAAGTGTCACATTTTTGCTGACTTTAGAAGAATTGTAGTGCCTTGAATGCAGTCTTTTTTGTAGAGCTCTTGAAGCACTTATTTTTACAGACTTCCTAGAATAATTTGTATTACTCACACATGCGCATACACTAACTCATTCAATAGTAGTTGTTCATTTTTCTTTACAAACACATGATGGCTGACTGATGTTACCTGTCGGACTTGGAATAATAACACAATCCATTTTTTAATGGTGCAGGGATGTTAATGCCTAAAGGATCAGCAAAGCTATCCTTTGGGTGAGACGTTAAACTAAGCTCCCATCTGCCTGAGTTACTCGTATAGAAATGCAAGATTCTATGACTCTTACCAGACATACAGGATCTTTATTTTAAAATCATATATACATATTAAGACATGTACAACAGATTGTGTCAGCATGATATACCTAAAGGCAAAACTTAATACAAAAAAGTTTATCTAGTGAATGTAATATAGTACTGTTTTAAAACTTCAGATACTTTTATATCTCTTCATTGCTTATTTCTCCACAACAGGCTTTCCAAATTTCTCAGACATCTTATGCTGTAATTATGCCTGTATTCTGTACCTTCTGTGATAAGTATGAACTATACGCCATTGCATCAAATGTCATTTTCTTTAAAAAAGTCATCAGAAAGTGAAGCCCACATATTTCCAGGGTTTTTATATATACATATATATGGGATCCATACAGATCCCCGAATGCACTTTCCACCGAATGATTATCGGTGGGGCATATTTACACAAAAGTGCTTTTCAACGAAAAAGCACTTTCGCGTAAGTATGCCTGTTCCGGAGATCGTACTACGGTGCGGGTAAGGGAAAATTCCCTTTTCCTCACTGTATTGCGATCTTGGAGTGAGAATATTAAAGTAGGGAGGTGCAGGGGGGCTTGCCCCCCTGCATAAATGTAGATTTTTTTTTAACGCACTTTAACGAAAGAGCTTTTTGGTGAAAAGCGCTTTCGTTAAAGTGTGTTCGGTGATAATGGATTCGGGCTTAAGTCCTAGATCCATATATGTATATGGGTCCACTATGCAATTTCAAAATACTGAAATCCCGAAATTCAGTATTTCGAAATTACATAGCCGAAAACTTAAGTTCCGAAACCGACAGAAGCACGAAATTCAAAATCCCGAAGCACAGAGATGTTGAATTTCCACTGGTGCAGTGTATAGATGTATCGGTTGAATTTAGGTAAGTTTTTGTGTGTAAATGTGTTGGTTAGGGGCTTTAGTGTGTGTTGTGACTGTGATGTGTGTGTGTTTCGTTTGTGTGATCTCGGAGTTGGAATATATGTCGGGGGTGTGGGGAGGCACAGCCCCCCTGCTTATCTATAGTGTAGATGCATTTATTTGATTGTGGGGGGGGGGGGTTGTGTTTGTTTATGTGTGTACTGTATGTGTAGCATAGTTTTGGCATTTTGAATTTGGTTGTGTGTTTTCGGAATTGAGTTGTGCTTGGGTTTTCGGCTATGTAATTTCGAAATACTGAAATATACATACATATATATATATATATATATATATATATATATATATATATATATATATATATATATATATATATATATAAAATATTTATTTATTTGAAAAAAATCCCCCTTCCCTGAGTATAATCTAGTATTATGTACATAGTTTTATAATTCATTCTGGCTTTAGACAGAATTTCACAATGGAATAATTGACAAAGGAACCACACAGTGGTGTATCATACATACTGCTCTCAGTACCTCTCCTAACCTTTGCGTGAAGTATATCCCAAGACGCTACAGTATAGTGTGTATAATTGCGCAATACCATTTCTTACTATCTTCCAAATTATAATCAGTAACATAAGAAAATACATTCTGCTTGCCTAACCATACAGTCAGAAAATCCAGCAAGTAGTATTCCATATTTACAAGTTTACCCAACTTATACACCAAACTACGTACAACAAAACTACATCCAGGCAATCAATCCTAGAATGGATCATAACGTGCTGTCCAAATAAAATATCCCATGGAACTCTGTCAAGACAGCCTAAGTGATCACTTACTGATCTGTACCACAACATACATAAGCAACAGCACCCAAACACATCATTACAGGCTGGTAAAATAGCTTACTACTTTTCATCAAGGAATGCTCATTAGTACACCGAATCTCCTTAACAGGAAGTCACAAAAGACTCTCCCTACAGATAATGCTGTCTTTCAGTTCAGCAAACTCTTCCTAGGTATTCTCAACACACTAGCCTCCCACCCCAGAATAAAAAGCGTGAAAAGCCAAGCCTGCATCATGGCTATCCTTGGTGACTAAACAAACTCATGAAACAAAGAGACAAAGCATTGGAAGGTCTACACAAAAATTAAAACCGCTCCTACTTTACTAGCATATCGACATCTAAGAAACCGAACAAAACAACTTACTAACAAAGATAAGAAAACCTACTACTTAGCCAGTCAAAACATTCACACTGATAATTCAAAACTATTCTGGGCCTCAGTCGATAAACTGTTAAATCTAACATCAAACATACAGAGACAAGATGATACCGTAGATAACCAAATTTAATACCTAGTTCATACAGACAGTACAATCATTAACCAACCAGGCAACTAATTAAGCTCTTGAGGTCCCTACTCAATTAGATTACCTCCTTCACCATTTCTCCTTCTAACCAGTTCTCACAGTTACCATCAAAAATACCTTAAAAATTAAAACTTACTACAACTGCCCCTGACAATCTATATGGCAAACATCCTAAAATACCAGCTGAGGCTATTGTATATTCAGTTTAATTTCTGACAAAGTCCCCTTGCTACAGAATCCATCAGAACAAGCATGCACTTTAGTCCTTGAAGAAGTACCAGTACGAGTTTATCATAGTTCATGCTGGTGTCAATGAATTGAGGTCTATTTGTCCAAGTAGGTATGAGTTTAGAATCGAGCAGTATTCTAACTTCTCCAAGGATGATGCTACCATATGAGCAAAAAATAATTGACTTCAGCAATTGGATTCGAGGATATGAGTGACAGACCATGCTGCTTCACCAGACATGGCCTGCATCTCTCCTCTCTAGGGTTTCAATTATTGACAAAGACATTGTCCACCCCTGTAGTGACTTTTTTAGGCGATGGCAGCCTGATAAGCCCAGCAACATAATGAAACAAGAAAAGGAAAATATGAAGGTGTTGCGTATCAATGCTAGGAGCCAGAACAAAAAACTCACCGCCATACAAGCCCTTCTCACCCAAGAAGAAATTGATGCCTGAGTAGTGACTGAGACATTGTTTAAAAGTAGTGGGGAGCACTCTGTGCAGGGCTATAATATCTTCCACATGTTTAGACCAGCTACTGTGCAGAAGGAGAAAAAAAGGTGGAGGTGTATTAATCTACATCCAGAAGAGAGACACATCAAGGGTGATCAAACAGCATGATACATTACAGCCTCTTCGTGTCTAAGTAATCATCAGAAAGGTCCCATACCATACATTAGCTAGTTCTAGCTATAGATCTCCCTCTATGACAAAGGAAAGCCACGATGCCTACCTACAGGAACAAGAATCGCTCAGTATTAAACCCAGTACCATTTTCCTAGGTGATCTAAACTGTCCAACTGTAGACTGAGAAACCTACACCACCACTAGTGCAGAAGCACAGAGATTCCAGGACTTTGTCAATACAAATGCCCTGGATCAATTAGTCAGGGTACCCACTAGAAAGAATAACATCTTGGATCTTGCCCTTACTAATATGGGAGCATTTTGCACCATCTCTTGCATATCTTCATCACTTGTTAGGCCTGACCATAAAGTAGTCTCCTTCAAAATAAAACTGAAACCAGAGATTTCATCTACCCAAGGTACCTTTAGAAATTTCTTAAGACAAACTATCTACCCGTGAGTGATACATTGGCAAGCTTCAAATCCTCACCAAACCCAGTTAACTCCACTGAATACACAGAAATGTATAACGCACTATACCAGCTGTACCTTATAGGAACAAGTGCAGGGCAAACCCCTGAAACAAACCACATGGTGGAACCATAATATCAACAAGCTTTATAATAAAAGGAAAATAATTTTGACCAAATGTAAGAAGAGTAATTCCCACAACGTTAGAGCCCTTGTCACTTAAATAAACAAACAACTTAGGAGCTTAATAAAATCCACCAAAGCCACGTTTGAGGCCAAAATAGCTACCCACGCCAAAGACAGTCAGAAACCATTTTTTAATTATGTTCTTGATCTCAAAAGCTCAATGCAGCAATGTGCTGAGTTGTTTGTGAATAATGTTACCTATGCTGAGGCTGAAGATATAGCTAACCTACTAGCTGATGCATTTAACTCTAACTTTACCATCTCTTTCCCCTCCATCTGTCCCTCAAGATATACTTGAAACTGGCTGACCACCAGCTATCACACAAGACATGCTTCTAAAAATGCTATCAAACACTGCATTGATGTGTCCTGACAGTATCCCTGGATGCATCAGAATTATCACCAAGCACGATTTTGTCACACCTTTAACAGCACTATTCAAGCTCAGCCTCCATGCAGGTTTTGTACCAAGTGAATAGAGAATACCTACACTCACGCCCTGGAGGACCTTCCACAGACCCAGGCAGTTCCAGACCAATAAATCTGATCAGCCTTGTATGCAAAGCCATGGAAAAACTTATCATGGAATTAATCAATTAGAATATAGGAAACTTCCAAATACTAGCCCCATCCCAGTTTAGATTCATCCAGGGCAGGTCATGTTTACTCAGCCTGATAGATTTTTTTTTTTAAAGGTCACCAAAGCAATGGATGAAGGCAAAACAGTACACACTATACCTCGACCTAGCCAAAACATTTTGACATGTTTCCCCAATCCGGCATAGTAGAAAAGTTAAATAAACTAGGAATAAACCCTATGTCACCTGCCGGATTGCCAACTGGCTCACAGGTTGGACATAGATAACCAAAATAGGGAAAGTCAGCAGTGGAGTCCCCCATGGCTCCATCCTGGACCTCTCCTGTTTGGCATGTACTTTTCTTGAGTAAAAGCCAATACCAAAGTGCTGTGGCTGATTGTTTGTTTGTAGATGATGTCAAGCCAGGAGCAGTCATTGAACCCCCACATGGCTTAGCCATCCTGCAGGAAGGTTTGTCTCAAGTAAATAACTGGTGCGAAAGTCATGGTTTGAAACTAAATGCCAAAAAATACATTATTGTATCCTTCAGGAAGCCATCTACTCCAGGGAACTACCACACTGACAATATGCCCATAAGAGTTGACCCAGTTGTTCGGGATTTGGGAACTTATGTGGACAGTGATCTAACTTTTGATCAACGTGTCTTTGTGTAAGAACTTTCTTCTATATTGCACACCTTATAAAAAAGGGATTGTGTCTTGATGTAGAGATGCCATTGGCCCCTTGATTCAGCCCTGCTTAGGCCAGTCATTGAAAATAATGCCCCGTTTCGCATGTGTCTGTCTAGGCATATGCAACAACTTGAATGCCCACAGAGATACCTTACTAAAAGGATACAAGGCCTAAACAACATGTTCTACATGGATCGACGCAAATATCTTGTCGCTCTACTCGACATTTTACAGACTGCTAAGAGGTCACCTATGTCTGGCATACAAGGTATACTGTGACCCATTACTGATGGATTTACTGCACATCAGCAAGTCAAATGGTATCAGAAGTACTTGGTCTAGGGATCTTAACCTCATCTGCAGCATCAGCAGAATAGTTTGGAGGGAAAGGTATATTTTGCATAGGATACCGCTGCTGTGGAATAGACTCCCCATCCACGTAAAACAAAGTTCATCCCTGTTCATTTTCAAATGTAACTTACATCTATGGATGGGAAACACAAAATTTACCCCAGGACTGTCCACTGTACTACTAATAGACAGAGGCAGGTCCTAAATGCTTTATTCAGTGCATGGGTGCCCTCAAATTATCTATGGTATTATCTCAGTTATTCTCATAAGGGGAGTAATACATAATTATTGGCCATGGGAAGGGTAAGGCTTATCTTTAAATGGAATAGGTTATTTTAAGCGCAAAAAGGAAATTGCCCAAAAGGGCAACTAGCCTAGTACTTGCCTAAGAACCTATGGTAAAAAGCATTCATTATTCCACTGCACAAGTGTAGAATTAATACAGATATTTAAAACAATACGCTAATTGTCATTTTATCTCCCCTATGAAAAATACTAGAAAAATGTAATCATATGCAACTTCATCACTGTCTAATAGATAACCAGCAGTCCTGTCTTCAACCCAACATTGCTTTGGTCCTCATCACAATACAGCTGCTTTACTGAATTTCGTTAATACTGTCAACATCCACAGAAATATTAGAAGCTTAGTCTCCACCATCTTTCTAGACTTATCAAAAGTTTTTGATACTGTCTTCCACTAGAAACCTACATAAAATCTTATCCTTAGTGCTCACCAACTCTTCACTGCAATGGTTCCGTAGCCACCTCTCAAACAGAGCATAGGAAATTAAATGGAAAAATGATTTCTCCCCCTTCTTGCCAGTAAGTATCGGTGTCCAACAAGGATCTGTAATAGGTCCCATACTTTTCAACATATTCATCAATGACTTCTACACTGCTACAAAAAGTACTGCCCTAGTTCAATATGCTAATGACTTGACCCTAATCTGCTCTGCCAAATCTCTCTCTCTCCCTAAACTCCAAGACCTTATACAACAATCTTTATCAGTTGGGACATAATTCATAACCATTTCTAAACCGTAAAAAAAATAAATTGCTTCTCTGCACCCCAAAACATAGCTCTACCAAAACAATATTTTTCACTATGGTCTCTGCCAACACCACCATGCTACAACAAGTAACACACAAAATTACTGGGTGTCATCCTAGATGACCAGTTGAAATTTGACCACCATGTATCATACGGTAAAAAAAAACATCAAAAACTGGGTGCATTATACAGAATAAAAACACCTCACGGACATAGCCAGAGGATGTATAGTCTCTACTTTCTTACTGCCATATCTCTTCTATGCTGCCTCAATCTTCACTAACCTTCAAATCTCACAACTATCCAAACTTGAGCAGTGTTACAGTAAAATAGCCAAAACTGCAGTAAATTTTAAAAATAGAACATGCCGCTGCCTAGACTTCAGAGAATTAAACTGTTCAGAAGTTCAATATTACCTAGTTCTTTCTCAGCTAACTACAACATGCAGACTTCTGTGTGAACCAGAAAAGTGGCCAGTTTTTAACAACTTAATACAACACTACACCCTCAATAGAATTTTACACTCTATAACTTGTCTTTCGGCTTTTCCCGGTTAGGGGTCGCCACAGCGGAACTTCAGTTGGCTAATGATTGGCAGTTGGTTTTTATGGTGTCAAGTTGCCAGCCCGATGCCCAACCTTCATCGAAGGCACACCCATTCAATGCATGTCTTTCGAACGCCCACTCGACCGCGGGGAGGACATGCAGACTCCACACAGAAAGCACTCCCAACCCAAGACGAGAATCGAAAGGGAGAACCTCTTGCTCTGAGGCAATAACACTACCACTGCACCACCGCAGAAGTTAATTTTACACTCATCTAATACTGCAAGTGACTCTCTACATTCAAATAGTGTAGCTAAACAATGGAACAACATCCCATTACCACTGAAATCCAGTCAGAATGCAAACTCATTTAAAACAACTAAAACATCACCTATTTAATCACTATTATCTTCAGCTGGCCATATCGTCAAACCATTTCTCTTCATTTGGAAACCTGTGACCCTCAACCAGTTTTCACCAGTACCGAAATAGTTTTACTAGCATACCCTAGTTATGTACATTTAAAACGAAAAACTAGGTGACTGGGCTGAAAGTTGCACTGAAGCCCGAACCAAGTGTACCAAAGTAAAGTAATTAATTGAAAGTAGATTTAGCACTTTTATCCTGTTCACATTAGGACTTTATCAGAATGAATGTAACAATCAGCTCCACCTATTTATGTACACAGTGTAATTAAAAGGCAGTTAAATCAATAATTAAATATTTGAATCAGTGAAATGCCATAAAATCACACAAGGTCAATTCTTAAAGAACCATAAATACAAAATGCAAAAAAAAAAAAATATATGCAACACATATTATTAGGTTAAAAAAACATTCTGTTGTAGTCTAAAATTGATGAATAGTCTAAATCACAAAATGGACCTGTTTCTAGAGGATCTGAGGATAGATAGGTTTGTAGTTCGTGGTTTGTGCTTCAGTGCAACTTTCAGCCCAGTCACCTAATTTTTAATTTTAGCTGTTTTGATTGGTGACTTTGCCTTGTTTCTTGGTTATCTAGTTATGTCCATTGGTTTGTAACACTGCTTACCCCCCCCCACACACCTGTATACTTCTGATATAAACTTTATGATAGCCATATAAATAATTGTCTCTGAACCTGATTTACACCCCTGCTCCTAACTAAGGTAAGATTTTCTGCTCTACTTAGTTCCTTCCTCCCTCACCTCCATTTCTTTGACTTTCTAAGTACTAATCACATAGTCTATTATCTGCTGACAAACCCAGTAACACACCTCTTCAAATGCTCAGTGTTTAACATCTAGTAATGCATAAGCATCTTTTATACTGTAATAGTTGTTTCTATTACATATGAATGTAATCTAATTAGCAAGTGTATGAATAATTGTTAATGTATATTATTTAATGTTTGTTCATGTATATTACTGAACGTCTGTTTTAAAAAGTTTGTAATACGTTGGAGTGTTTCTCCTGGGGCCTCTGCTGAAAAGGATTTTTTGGCCAAACCCAGTCTGACAAGCCCAGTAAGCAAAATAAAAAATAAATATGACTTGCCTCTTATTTACCTCCATCTCAATCAAAAACAAATGTCTGCAAACCATCTCCAATAAAACATGCAAATTCCCAATGACATAAACTCATTGCCTGACACTATCCTAAGCCAAGTGGTAGGCAGTATGAGGCAAAGCAAGCCTTCTTTTGGGCTCCTTGTTCTTCAGATTACTCCACCAAAACATCCTATCTCCATTAGCCTCGAGACTCATTACAGCTACTCCAACCTATAACCTTTGGAACCAATCTGGGGCAGGACCAGCTCCAACCACCCCCAACCAAACTTCAGAGTTCCAAGCACAGCTTCTCTATCCTTGCTTCCAAACTATGGCAGTCTCTCCCACCAGAGCTCACAGAAATATCCAACTGCTCTAACTTCTGACCCCAACTCAGTTTCTGCTGTTGTAGAAACAAAATAAATGCAAATGTTGTAATACAGGACATATCACATAAACTTAAATAAACACAGTGCTCTCTCATTATTCTAGCTCTCTGCCTTCAACATCACTGCTACCTTCAGTTTCTCACTGTAATGTAACATATGACTTATCTGTTACATAAATATGCACATAGTATAATTATTCTGTGCGAGTCTGCAACTGCCTGTAGCTATATTGTGTGTGTATGATGTACTGCAGGCTTCACATGCAGTGATATTACTGCATTAATGTTTCATTTATTGCTGTTGTGTAAACTTTGTGTTGTTCCTGTTATTGTGTGCAACCCAGGCTAAACCTGCAATTTGTCATTCTTTGATCATTTCTCTACCTCAGTAAGCAAATATAAAATAAATAAATCTTCCAGTAATGCTATTTTTTGCATAGTCATATACAGATGTATGTTTAACAAATCATTTATCCTTTTGTATGTAAAAATATTAAAAACTCTCTTTTCCACTGATTTTATATTTACAGAATAAGTTTACTTAAATACATCGCTAACTGAACTATAAGACTGATCATCCTCAACCTTCCTTATCCTCTGACATATAGAAAATCAGTGTTTTTCTCAGGTTCAGCTTTTTCTCCCATATAGTAGAAAAAAGTATCTCATCAATTCAGTTGTTAATCCCTCAGGAAAAGGTATATACCATCTCTGTAAGTGCAAGCTTTCCTTGCAAAAATAACTTCAATAGACTTCCGGTATGGTGATCGACAGTTGAGCAGCATGGAGCAAAGCTTTGTACCTGGAAATGGTTAAAATAGATAATTTAGTGCCATTAAAGAAATAGATAGTAAAAATAACTTGCAATTCATTTATGTCAGCAAAACATAATAATAAAAAAAATCCTGCAAGAAAATATCATCAGGCGATTAGTGAAACTAAGAGCAGAGAAATGGGGAGTGCAGTGCCTGGGAAACTGTGGGAAAAAATGGCAGAGAATGATTCAATGCTGTTTAGTGCACCTTCCTCGCGGAGAGAAAGAGTGATAAAATATATGACAAAATCTTTAAGATGAGTGGGACTAAGGCAGAATAAATAGCTTCCAACAATTAAAATATGCAATAGGTAGAAGATACTCACTCCTGTCACTCAGGAGTCAGAGAAATGCTTCAGGTCAAAATAACTAAGCTAGAAGATCGTGCTTGGAGAGAAAACCTCCTATTTCAACAGTTCTCAAACAAGCAGAGTGAAATGACTATATTAGCCTTTTAAAGGGCTGTACTAGTAAATGGGCAAACATACCCAAACAGAGATCCACATGGAAAGAGCACACAGATGAATACACTCTCAGCAAGACATAAGAGATGGCCAAAACCCATTGTAGCTAAGTTCACTTTCTACCAGCAAAAGAAGTAAATATTAACACAATTGTGGTGATAAGGCCTAATATTAAGGATTAGAACTGCTGAAATATTAGTAGAGTTTGATTATTCATTGAACACTAGAAACAGTAGAAAAACATATATAGCAGTACTCTGGCTTGCTAGGGAAATTAAAGTGAGATTCAATTTACTCTGTTCAGTGACATTTGGTGCAAGTTATCCTATAGCCATTAAGGCCTGTCTGAATCCTGAACTAGTCCTTGAAGAATTAAACCAAAAGATGTACACTTTAAAATAAACTGGGAAGGAGTAGACCCTGGGAGAAGCTAATGGATCAGAAAAGACAGAGATTGCATTTCTCAACTAAGTCTTTTCCCATGTTTTAGATGAAATTGGCAGAGAAAGACCGAGAATAAGGAAGCATCCAATGACGCCACTAAAATCAACAAAACTGACTATACTACAGGTTAAAAATCTAGAAGAATAGATGGAGGTATATTGGATGAAAGCTGTGGATTTGTTTTTTTCTTGAAATTAAATTAAGGTCAATATAATGACTGACTAGAGGTAAAAATGAAATCTGTGATAATGCATTGGAGCATGGACTACAGGTTATTAAAACCAAAATGAATAAGGGGGATGATGTGCGAGTAGGAGAGGGCTTGATGCGATAGTTTGTGTGTTTTCACAGAAAGAAAGGAAGCAGCCAATGGAGATCAAGCAAGAGACTGGGGGGTCTTTTCAGAGAAATAAGGGGTTCTGTGGCTAGAGCAATTGAAAAAGAGTCAGGGAGCTAAACTAATATGATTTAAGAAAAGGGAGTTACCATAAATAGACATGATATGTGTGTGTGTTGGGGGGGGGGTAACTACAAAATTAGAAGAATGAGTAGGAGAGTGGTTTTATGGCCTACAAATCCCATCATTGTCTCTCTCTAAAACACCTAAACTGGCTTGAATTACCCCACCAGCTTCTTCTCTCTCCGCTCCAGATAATCCATTCTATCCTATACCAGCCTTCCTACTGCCCAGCACTATCCCCTCTCATCTCCCATTATTCTCCCTCCAGACCACTCCAAAGCTCTAACCAAGATCTACTACAAATATACAAACCCAAGGCTAAATTTGGAGGCAACATGTACAGCTATCACCACACTATTGCCTGGAATAGGCTCCCACTAGAAATCAGGACCCTTACACATCCTAAACAATTTGACAGCCACCAAAGAGCACTTTAAAAGTCACTGGTCCTGCCCCTGCACTTCCCTCCTTAACATCCCCTACCTCTCATACCTTAATCTACTTTCTGCCCTTAATTCACTCTTCTCACTAGCTCTCTCTAATCTTCCTTGACTACTCTTTCTACTGTCTTCTAAACTTAAGCAAATTGCCTCAGAGAAACATTCTATTGTAATTATTTTGCCTTCATGCAACTACATCATGATAAAACTGGGTTTTTGTAACCACTTACCCCAAAAACTATACTCATCTTAATGACATATTTATTTTTATACATCTTGAAATAGTTATGCTGTACTCCTGATTATTGACACTGTATAACATTGTATTGCTATTTAATGCCTTGTAATAATCATGTAACATTGCTGTTGGATGCTAATTTATAATGAAAATTGTATAAAATGTTGGAGCTTTTCTCCCCGGCCTCCGCTGAAAAAGGGCTCTTCAGCTCAGTCGGACAATCCCAGTCAACAAATATAAAGTAAATTAAATAAATAAAGTAAATGACAGACTTTTTAAAAAACTTTAGAGCATGTATATGCTGATGAACAAGTCATTTAGTGAAGTAGGCAAGCTGGAAAAAGCTTGTTTATCAGTAGGAGAAGATATATTGTCACATAGTAACATAATTTCCTTTGAAAACTAACTCGCTGAGGGTGCTACTCAGCACACTTGATAGCAGTAAACAAAGATGGATTGTTTTGAATTTAGTGAGAGAGCTTTTTCTTCACTGTCACCTTTCACTTTGTAAGTGTAAGTTTCTAGACATGGGTGCATTAGCACCTTCTTTACGGTGCTAGGAGAGAAGATGCCAAGTGGAGTATGGGTATGGGTTGCAAGATAAAGGAGGCTGGGTAAGAAGGTATCAAGAGAAAGGGGTATTTAGGAAAGAATAGCCAAAAATCTAAGGCCAGAAAATCTGAAACTAGATAAACATTATGAAGGAGAAGGAAGAGGTAGTAGAAATAGAGGTCACTCAGGAACTGTGCTATGAATAAACACTCTGTACTATAGGCTATTAAGGAAACCGATGCAGCGGAGGAACAGGGGCTCTGAACGAGGAAGTGAGATAATGTGTATAGTGTGCAGAGAGGTGGGGGAATATTGGGGATGGGACAATCTAGTTAGAACTGAGCATTTTGAGACAAGAAGTAGGAATGTGGAGGGAATTCAGGTTGGCATAATGGTTAAGGTGTTTACCTTACAGACACAAGGTGCAGGGTTGGAGTCTCACATGGGGTAGTTGGCTAGGCTTAAAATGACCTACAAGGGCAGTTAGCATAGTATTAATCTATGAACCTATGATGAGAGATACAGAAGGCAGGAGAAATGGAGAAATAAGAGATAGAAGGGGAGAATTAGAAATGGGAAAAACATTATACATTATTAATGAATATTACTGTCTTGACCTGGAATGTAACTGTCTTAATTGAGCGAAAACCACTAAATATCTACAGTGTAAAAATAAGAATAATACCAACAAAAATGATGTCAAGCCATCATGGAACCAATTTAATTTATTAAACTTTAAAATAATAAGCGCTTTCATCCATTTACTACAGGAGTTCCTCAAATGCAGTAAAAAAACCCTACCCCATTATTTATAACAGTTAAGATTCATTCCTTAATTATTCAGTTGGAAGAATGTTTTTGATTGGTTGAATAATTAAGGAATGAATCTGAAGTGTTATAAATAATGGGGTAAGGTTTTTTATTTTATGTAAGGAAGTCCTGTAGTAAACTGACAAAAGTGCTTATTATTATTATTTTAAAGTTTAATGAATTAAATTGGTTCTTTGGCGGCTTGACAGCATTTTTCCCAGTTGAGATATGGAAAAGAGAGAGTTGTGACATATATAAATGAGTGACACTTCAGTAGTGTTTTTGCAGGAGAGGAAAATAAGGGTTAAAGCTAACTATGCTCCCTAGTTGAACAGAGATACTCTCTCCTTCATGTAGAGAAGAGACAGTGCATGGAAAACCTGGCATAAACTTAGAACTACTACCAACTTCCAGCTCTATAGAGAACTTAGAAATGTAACTAAAAAAACAAATCAACCTAGACAACAAATTACTCTATCTTAACTGCAAAAATACGCCTCACTCCAACCCTCAAAAATTCTGGTCTACTATTGACAAGCTTTTACACCCAGGTAACCCATCTCCCCTTAACTCCACCTTTCTTGAGACTGCCACTCTGTTGAGCACCTTTTTCATTAACTCCATACAGAATTTAATCAAACCTAACTCTAACTCTGTCTCTGACATCACACCCCCACCTACCCTTACCACACCTTTTTCCATCAAACAAATCCCCACTTCCTATATTCAGTCTCTACTATCTAAACTTAAACCCTGCTCCCAATCGACTGACAACTTACCTCCTCTCTATCTCAAATTAGCATCATCCTCCATTGCCTAGCCAGTCTGCATAATTATCAATCGGTCCATACAGGAATCCATCATCCCCACCATCTGGAAAAAAGTCTATGTTTTGCCACTGCATAAAGGAGGCAACTCCACTAATTTCAGACCTATTGCTGTTCTATCCCCCTCTCTAAAATTCTTGAAAAGTGTATACACAAACAGTTACATATGTCACTCAAGAGAACCTCTTCACCCCCACTCAACACAGTTTTAAGCCCCATCATAGCACTACCACTGCACTTTTATCCTTTACTCATTCTATCACCAATTCCCTGGGCAATACAAGCTAGTTTCCTGCCTATTCCTCAACCTCTCTAAAGCCTTTAACACTGTATCCCACAACCGCCTTCTCTCCAAACTAGCTCACCTTAACCTCTGCAACTCTACTCAGCTGGTTCTCTAGTTACTTATCTGACCATCTAAAATCTGTCAAATGGCTCTCCGATACCTCCCCTTCCTCTCTGTTCACACCGGGGTTCCCCAAGGCTCCATCCTGAGGCCCCTCCTATTTAATATCTTTACCAGCAACCTTTCTCAGTCCTGCCCCCACTCCTTCCTCATACAGTACGCTGACAACTCAACTGTCATCTCTACATCTGATAATTTACCTCACCTACTAACCATCACTCAAGAATCTGCATTCAGTTGAAAAATGGCTCTCTTCCAGTCCAACTGCTTCTTAACCTTAACAAAACTAAACTCCTCCTTTTCCTTCCTTAACCTCTCCAACACTTCAAACCAACATTTCTGTCTCCTCTCTCAACAACACTTCTGTCAAAGTCAAATCCCACACTAAACTTGGGGTGTACATAGATGATGAACTCAAATTCAACATCCACATCAACAACTATGTTAAAAGAACACACCAAAAACTTTTGTTGTTGAGGGGAGAGGCAAAAAGGTCACAGCAAGGTTGGCCCCAACATTTGAACATCATGTTCTCCACTGACTGAGGAACCACTCGTGGAATTAGGATTGATCTCTTGAGTCTGTCCGCCAAGTCATTTGCTTTCCCCAGAATGTGTATTGCAACCAGAAGGTGGTCCGAAGAGATCACCCATTCCCACACCCCCATGGCATCGCTGCACAAGGGTTACAAATGGGTTCATCCTTGCTTGTTGGTGTACCAGACTACAGACATATTGTTGGTGTGAACTGCAATAGTCCCCAAGGGGAGAGCGTCCTGAAGAGCTTGCAACATTAGGAGAACTCTCATTTCTAGGATATTGATATGCAACTTGGTCTCAATGGGGGACCACGGGACTTGGATTATCATCCCACTGTAATGCCCCTCCACACACATACATGGAGACTTCTGTGGTCACTGTGGCTATCAGAGGGGGGTTAAGAACGGTCTGACTAGAAAAAGGTTATCTGACTGAATCCATCAGCTGATGTGCCGTTTGCAAATTGGAGTCAAGTTGATGGGAATAGATAGCGGCTGATAGAGAATAGACCATTGCACTGCCAATCTCCATTGAAGAATCCACATGAAGAACCTTGCTAGAGGATCTAATAAAGTTGTTGCTGACATGGACGCTTGGACTTGTAAGACTAGCTGTGCAGAGGGGGACTGGGTGGATGACAATTCCTGGGCTTGATTCCTCAATGTTGTTATGCGGTGCAAGGGAAGGGAAGCTATTTGTTGTCTCATGTTCAGCTGCATTCCTATGAATTCTGTGTTCTGCACAGGAGTCAGACTGGATTTGTTTAGGTTTATAGTGATGCCCAGGTATACCTCTCAACCTGGAAACATCAAAAAACTGGACAAAGGCCCATGAAAAGTAGGTACAAATCTGTACGCTGATTAACATAACATTTCCATATATAATTATGTAACCTTGCTCACTCCGATGGAATTGTGGGATACCAACTTTCAAATGCAAACTGAAGAACAGGCAACCAAAATATGGCCCCAGAGTCCCCCTGCAGCCATTCCAGTGTCCCATTACTTGGCTATTTCACCCCATTTACCATAAACACTGTAATGTGCATACTGCTTTACTTCAATGATTATTTGGATCTCATTTAAAACTTGTATTTTACATTTTATAGCACAAACACTAACGGACAACTGCTAAACAAAGCAACACAATCTCACAATGAAAATAGACTTAGCATTAAAACTTCTCTGCCCTTAAAACTCACATTCATTGAAACAGCATTGAAACCCACATTCAAAGAAAATGCAACTGGCTAGTGTTGGATAAAGATTACTTTTGGGCTGTTTTCAAATTGTAGGCCCCTTGCACCTGAAACATACATGTGTTCTTTGATACACCTTCCTGACTGGATTAAATTATATTCCTTGTATAATACAGCACACTTATTAGACCACATTTTAAATGTATTGTTTTGAACATTTTTCCAATAAACAATGAAGCAAAATGCATGAACCAATAATGACAGAACTGTCCAATTCAGAACATTTCCATCATAAAAGTGTACTCAAACTTCTACAATCCACCAGTATCAGTAAATATGCACAATCTCTGCAGAAGTAAAACTCATCTAAATAATTCCACATTAAAGAGATCTGTAACTAATGAAGAGATTGCTGCTAGCAAACAACTTTATATTTCATTGTTTCATCTATAAGTAAGTGCCTGCTACCCTTGAAGAATAAATTGTCTGTTACATTAAAAAATAAACTAGTAATATTTCAATAGGGAATGGGTGGCAAACTGATAGGTTCATAGTTACTAGGTATCTCAACCAAAGGAGGACATTCTCAGGACTGCAGCATCCACCCCTTTAAAAGTACAACACAGTACAGTATCAGCAATCCATCTACATACTGTGGGAGTACAACCCACAGTCTTTTGCAGCAATACCAAGTATACTACTTGTGCTACTAACAATGCAAGTAGACTTTGCATAAGCAACACTAAAATTCTCTTTTCCTCTGAAGAACTGTGCAGCACAAGAAATCAGGAAAAAGCCAAAATGTACTGGGGGGGGGGGGGCAAAACCGGGGGCACATTTTAAACATTGCTAGTATAATCTTAGAAATTTGCTAGAATAAAATGTTGTTACCATGTGTTTCCTGAAAGACAAGAAGATTGAAACTTAAATGGCTATCATTATATAGTGAATTCAGTTCTCACTGATTTGCCAGAAAGCCACAAATTTTATTTGACAATTGTTTACCAGGAAAGTCAGAGTTGGAACAAAGCCAGTTTTCAGCAGAGGCTCCAGACGTATCTCTTTGTGTTGTAGGAGGAAACCAGAGCACACAGAGGAAACTCACACAAACACAGGGAGGACATGCAGCCAATAATCAAAACAGAGAACCTCTTGTGTGAGGCAACAACACTAACACTGCACCACTACACCATCTGAATTTTAAGAGGAACAGACCAAAAGTATGAGACAAACATTCCAGACATTCTGTGAAAATTTGCACAATTGAGAGCTACAACTCCTTCAGTCAAAAGTGGTGGTATGGGTAGAGAACTCAGGCTCTTACACCTTGTACCTAAGGTACAGGGTTTGAGCTTGAGTAAACCTAACCACCAGGTACCTAACTGGGGCATCTTACACACAGACACACACACACCTATATATACAGTAGAAAAATACTTGCGGCAAGCACACACACACACTCCTATATATGCAGCAGAAAAATGCTTGCAGCAGGCGCACACACACACACCTATATATGCAGCAGAAAAATGCTTGTGGCAAGAACAAAAGGAACCTTCACACTAAAAGTTTGGAAATCCAAAAAGCAATACGCAAGAAAACAAAAATATCCGAAACATCACACTGTAGAAACTGATGTTTATTAAAACACAAGGTAAACTCTTTCAGGTTAAAAACCCTTCTTCAGACAACTTACAAATCACTAAAACAGCTATTTAAAATACTCAGCAACCAATCAATTCAATAGTGAACCTTCCTCATTTTTAGGGTGGGTTTGATCGGAATAACACCATTCATGTCGAGGGCTCTATCAGCATCCAATTCTGCTATCCACTTAGTTTCATTATATTCTGTTAAGTTGCTCAAATCAGCCCCTCTTCTAGACATTCTGATAATCTGAAATACCATAAAATCAAATGTGTGCCCATTATTGTTACTGATGTGTTGATATAAAGCATTATAGGTGCTCCCTAAATGTATTACCAACATATGTTGTAGTATTCTATTCTTAAGCTTACAATTGATTTTTCCCCATGTAGAATGAATGACAATCTTTACACTGAGCCAAATATAAGACATCTATAGTATGACAGTCTGCATACTGTGCCAAAAATATTCTTTCTTGGTAACTGGGTGAACAAATAAATTATGTTTCCTAATATATTGTCACGCTTTATAGTGTTTACATGGGAAAGTACCCTGACGTTTTATGCAAGTTTGATTAATTGTATGTCTGTCTTTTTATAACAAATCTTTTAAGTTCTTATGTTTAAAACAGAACAGTGGTTGCTGGGTGACAACACCCTTTAATTTATCATTTGTTAATAAAATCCCCCGGTTCTGTCTAATGATATACCCTATATTATTGCTATACTTTAAGCTAACCATAATGGTTGTCTATCCAATAACCCAACCTCTGTGTTATTCCTAGCATTACCCTTGGAAAGCCACGGCTGCACCCTATTAAACCTTTCTCTACTGCACTGATGAAATGTTCGTACAATGCTGTCCTTATACCCTCTTTTATGAAAATTATTCACTAATTCAAATGATTTATGTCTAAAACATTCATCATCTGTGTACAGTCTAGATGTTCTGTAGAACTGGCCTTTTACAATGTTATCAAATAAATGTCTTGGGTGCATGCCGTCATAGGCCAGAAGACTATTTCTCCAGCACTCCTTTCTGTATAGAATAGTAGCTATTTTTCTCTCTCCATTTTTGAACAGATGAACATCTAGGAAATCTATGCATACATCAGAGTTCATAACATTGAATCTCAAGAAATCACTCATAGTTTCCATGTAAGCTATGAAATCATGTAGCACTTTTCGGGTGTCCCCCACAATAAAAACACATTGTCAACAAAACGGGCATAATATTTAAAATATTCCTTTCTGTCTAAGTTTTGTATTAAATATAACTTGATCCTCCCAAAATGCTAACACTAGCTTTGCATACGAATTTGCACAGGGCGTGCCCATGGCTACTCCCCTATTCTGACGATAAAAGCCATCATCAAACATAAATATGTTATTACTCAAAACACAATCTAACAATACGCAAACCCTGTTAGCAGCAGTAGATGTTAAAGCCATATCTTGTTTCAAAAACATTTCTATAGTTGTTAAGCTATAGTCCCTAGAGATAACAGTAAATTGTTTATATCTAGTGTCACGAATAAACAGTTACTACAATCAACATCAGAATCAAGATACTCGTATAAAAGACTGTAGAAAATGTGCTGTATCCCTCAGCACTCTTGGCACATTGTTTAAACATTTCCTTAAATTAGACTCAACCCATATCGAAGCATCCTCTGTAACCCAATCCCTACCCGATGCAATTGGGTGTAGGGGTGGGTCTTTGGGGTCTTTATGTATTTTAGGAAGAGCTTTAAATAAAGGAATTACTGGATGTTTTATCCATATAAATTTAAAAATATCCTCAGTAATTTGGTTACTGTTTTTAAAATTAAGCATATCATCCTGACTTCAATGGGGGAGAGGCGCTGATAGTTGCTGGTATCACCCATCTCATATGCTTTGTTGTTAATTCTTATTGTTCATCACTATCACTGCTTCCCCTTTGTCAGCAGGTTTTATAGTAATATTGTTGTTAGCCATTAACGATCTTAGTGCCTGTCTTTGACCCAGAGTTAAATTATGAAAAACATTATGTTGTTTAACACTCAGGAGCTTAATTATATCATTCTTACATAATTTCAAAAAAATCTCAATAGGCAAACTAAGGGGAGAGTTAAAATTCTGGGTTGTCTGAGCTCAGCATTTTGCATAGGAACATTGTCAGAAAACAATTTCCTTAACTCCAAATTCCTTCCAAATAGTCTCGATTTAATAATCAGGCCCTTAAACTGGGTATAAACATTACCCCCTTATTCAGCACATACAGCTCGTCTTCAGATAAAACAAAGTCAGTGATATTATAAACAATATAGTCACCATTTTTAGTCATATGGACGTCGCCAATGGCAGAGGTTACACTTTGAGGCATGCTTGCACCATAAGATCTCCAATAACAGAGGTTATACTTCTAGCATGCTTGCACCATAAAATCATTCCTAGGGGTATACGTGTGCTGTGCATGCCCACATATGGGGAGCTTTATCCTACTCTACTAGCCAAATGGCAGCAACTTAATTTGGAGACCAGCTTTAGCATGCGTTTGTTGAATAAGTTCTTTCTACTCATTGAGAAAGAACTAGTGAAACACAGAGAGAGTTGGAGATGAAATTTAAGGAGGATCACCGTCAAAGGAAATTAAATGATTTATATTGTGCGGTTACGACCTAGGATTTCAAATTACAATGGTTGAAACTGAAGAAAATGCTGAGGGATTATAAAGATTTTGTATAAGGGCATATCTTCACATGGCCAAGGGACAACATAGCATCTATCTGAACTTTGGCCAGCCTTATTACTATGGGAAATGAACGCTCCATCTTAATTTCTGAGAGTGGAGGTAATATGGCTGGTAAAAAGTCTGTTACGCTACCTACGACCATACCCCGTGGTAATACTGCATCTACATTAAGTACTGGTGAAGACAGAGGCAGTCAATGGCTTTCTACAGCTTCTGGGACTATGAATGCCCTCAAACATCCATTCCTGATGTCAGTGCTCTGGGAGCAAGACCAAAAACTGTGAATACTTCTTTTCCTGCCCTACCGGTTCCAGTAAACAAAAAAGCCAATTTTCTCAGGAGTCAGCCGCAGAATCGGAATGTGAAACAGCGGCAAACATCCATATGACTAAAAATGGTGACTCTGTTCTTTATAATATCTCTGATTTTGTTTTATCGGCAGATAAAGCAGTATGTGCTTAATAAGGGGTTAATGTTTATACCCAGTATAGGTTTTAGTTTCAGTGATCTCATTATTGAATTGAGATTATTTTGATGGAATTTGGAGCTAAGGAAATTGTTTTGTAACAATGTTCCTATGCAAAATGCTGAGCTCAGACAACCCAGAATTTGTAACCCTCCCCTTAGTTCGGCTATTGAGATTTTTTTTAAATCATGTGATAATTAAGCTCCTGAGTGTTAAACAACAGAATGTTTTTCATAATTTAACTCTGGGTCAAAGACAGGCACTAAGATCGTTAATGGCTAACAACAATATTACTATAAAACCTGCTGACAAAGGGGGAGCAGTGATAGTGATGAACAATGAGTATTATAACAACAAAGTGTATGAGATGGGTGATACCAGCACCTATCAGCACCTTTCCCCCATTGAAGTCAGGATGGTAATAGACAAGGTTAAGCGTGATATGCTTAATTTTAAACACAGTAACCAAATTACTGAGGATATTTTTAAATTTATATGGCTAAAACATCCGGTAATTCCTTTATTTAAAGCTCTTCCTAAAATACATAAAGACCCCAAAGACTCACCCCTACACCCGATTGTATCGGGCAGGGATTGGGTTGCAGAGAATACTTCAATATGGGTTGAGTCTAAGTTAAGGAAATGTTTAAACAATGTACCAAGAGTGCTGAGGGATACAGCACATTTTCTGCAGTCTTTATATGAGTATCTTTATTCTGATGTTGATTGTAGTAGCTGTTTATTAATGACACTAGATATAAACAGTTTATTTACTGTTAGACTATGGTTTAACATCTGTAGAAATGTTTTTGAAACAAGATATGGCTTTAACATCTATTGATGTTAAGGTTTGCATATTGTTAGACTGTGTTTTGAGTAATAACATATTTATGTTTGATGATGTTTTTTTATTGTCAGAATAGGTGTGTAGCCATGGGCATGCCCTGTGCAAATTCATATGCAAACCTAGTGTTAGCATTTTGGGAGGATCATGTTATATTTAATACAACACTTAGATGGAAGGAATATTTGAAATATTATACCCGTTTTGTTGACGATGCACCCGAAAAGCGCTATATGATTTTATTGCTTACTTGGAAACTACGACTGATTTCTTGAGATTCAGTGTTACAAACTCTGATGTATGCATAGATTTCCCAGATGTTCGTCTGTTCAAAAATGGAGAGAGAAAAATAGATACTACTATATACAGAGAGGAGTGCTGGAGGAATAGTCTTCTGGCCTTTGACAGCATGCACCCAAGATATTTATTTGATAACATTGTAAAAGGCCAGTTCTACAGAACATCTAGACTGTGCGCAGATGATGAATGTTTTAGACAGAAATCGTTTGAATTAGTGAATAATTTTCATAAAAGAGGGTATAAGGACAGCATTCCTACAACGAGCATTTCATCAGTGCAGTAGAGAAAGGTCTAATAGGGTGCAGCCCTGGTTTTCCAAGGGTAATGCTAGGAACAACACAGAGGTTGGGTTATTGGATAGACAGCCATTATGGATTAGCTTAAAGTATAGCAATAATATAGGGTATATCATTAGGCAGAACTGGGGGATTTTATTAACAGATGATAAATTAAATGCTGTTAAAATTCTGTTTTAAACATAATAAGAACTTAAAAGATGTGTTATGTAATGACAGACGTACAATTAATCAAACTTGCATAAAACGTCAGGGTACTTTCCCATGTAAACACTGCAAAACATGCCAATATATTGGGAAGAATAATTTATTTGTTCACCCAGTTACCACGAAAGAATATTTTTTGGCACAGTATGCAGACTGTCATACTACTGATGTCATATATTTGGCTCAGTGTAAAGATTGTCATTCATTCTACGTGGGAAAAAAACAATTGTAAGCTTAAGAATAGAATACTACAACATATGTCGGCAGTACGTTTTGGGAACACCCATAATGCTTTATATCAACACATCAGTAACAATAATGGACACACATTTGATTTTATGGTACTTCAGATTATCAGAATGTCTAGAAGAGGGGCTGATTTGAGCAACTTAACAGAATATAATGAAACTAAGTGGATTGTAGAATTGCGTGCTGATAGAGCCCTAGACATAAATGGTGTTATTCTGATCAAACCCGCCCTAAAAATTAGGAGGGTTCACTGTTGAATTTGATTGGTTACTGAGTATTTTAAATAGCTGTTTAGTGATTTGTAAGTTGTCTGAAAAAGGGTTGTTGACCTGAAAGCACTAACGTTGTGTTTTAATAAACATCAATTTCTACAGCGTGGTGGTTCAGATATTTTTGTTTTTTTGCATATATACAGCAGAAAAAACAAAGAACCATACATATGCTTGAGCCAAATGCAGTGCTAATTCAAATGCTCGCAGCAGAAAAATGATGCAGTTTGTGTGACAGTATGCTTGCGGCAGGAAAGAGTTCACACACACAATTTAAATGCGGCAGAAAAATGAAACGCTCAACTAGTGCAATTTGTGTGACAGTGTGCTTGTGACAGGAAAGAGTTCTCACACACACTTAAAACTTGTCCTTCTTATCTGGAGCAGCTGAGGAAATGCATGCACAGCTCACACACTACTTTTACTGCTGCTGGCTGCCCAGAAACAAAGTACATTGAATCCCTCGGGCCCTCAGCCAATTCCAACAGGCTGGCAGGCTGCTGACGTCATTGCTTATACCTCTGCAATTGATGACATCAGCCCAAAAAGCCGGAAAAAAAAAATTTTAAAAAAAAGGCAGGAAATTAAGGGATGCCACTTGGGAATTGTGACACCCCATTATTTGGACCTTAAAACCGATAAAACTGAGAAATTCGGTACGGTTGAGAGGTATGTGCCCAGGGTATGTGAAAGTTGAATTAAGTAATCTCTGGCTTGTATAAGATGATGCCTCATGAGGACAGTAAGGAGCCAATCGTCTTAGTATGGAAACACCTGGAATCCTTTGAGTCTCACGTGAGCTTCTGCAACCTCCATGCGTTTGCTGAACACCCGGGGGGCTGTGGTGAGCCCAAAGGGCAGTGCCCTGAACTGAAAATGATTGGCTCCCAGCCAAAAGTGCAGGTATCTCCTGGATCACCTGTCTATTTTGATGTGATAGTAAGCACATCCAATCATCCTTGTGCAAAAGAGGCAGAATGGACTGAACGGTAACCATTCAGAACCTTATCTTCTTTACATAACAATTCAACTTGTGTAGATCCAGAATAGGTCTTAGGTACCCTGTGTTTTTCAGCACCAAAAAGAAGCAGGAGTGAGTTCTGAATCCACTTTGTTCGGTTGGGACCTGTTGGCTGAGTTTTTTTGCAGCAGTTTTAGAATCTCCTCTACTGCCTGCTCCCTCTGACTGGGTGGCACATCTGGGAATTTCTTGTTGCTGTTTGGAGGGGGAAAGAAAAAGGGAATGTAGTAGCCTCTGGACATTATGTTTAGTATCCAGGGATTTTGAGTCAAATGGGTCCAGGCTTCGGAATGCAAAGCAAGTTGACCCCCCAGATTGCCTCCTGAGATGGACTGCGTGGGTCCTGGCAAGGCACTTGGGATTTACAAAACCACATTTTCTTGCTCCATATTGGTTCCTGGAAAAGAACCTCTGAGGCATAGAAAATTTGATTCCTACAGCAGAAAGGGTCTTTACTTCCTTTTCTCTCTGGCTGAGAGTATCTCTAACTGACAGCCCAAACAGTGCAGAGCCATCATAGGGGCATTCACAAAGGATGCCTTAAAGGGCTCCACAAAATCACATAGCCTCATCCCGGCATGTCTCCTTAGGGATAGTCCTGAACCGGCAGCTTCTGAGGTACCCTCCATTGTATAGGAAATTAACCTCATTGAGGAATTGGTGAGAGATGACAGAGTGACCAGCTTGGGAGAAAATTTCTTGAATTCCTCTGTAGGCATGAACACAGAGTGAGAAACTGAAAGCTCCTTGATCAGATCTCTCTGCAGCTGAGTGAAGTGAGTTAGGTAATTTAACAACCTCAGTGCAAAGGTGGCTGAGGCGTAAACACACTTTCCAATCCTGTCCAATGCTCTTGTCTCCTTGTTTAGTGAATGGATTGGCAGTCTCTTCTGCCAGTACTTTTTTAGCAGCTGCCACCAGCATGATGGCATCAACTATGGAACCCTTAATCCAATGTTTTCTGCCTGCTGGTGGAACCAGGAGTCTATCTGGATGCTTGGGAATGAGCTCAATGGTGTTTGGGTCTTTCCATGCCTGGTGGGAAACCAAGTCAACAAGGTTATCTGCCGGGGGTGGGGGTCACCCAGGATGCAGAAGAGCCCATCCCGAATGCCTCCAAGAGCACTGACTCCTTGGATGAAGGAGGTTGGGCAGACCACTCACCTTTCTGCTTTAAGATTTCTAGAATGTGTCCAAAGGAGACATCCTCAGCTGGGGATCAGGGAGATCCTTCCTCCTCATTGAAGTCAGTGTCTTCAGTTAACAGCTCCATTGGGGATTCATTGTGCCTCCTTTTGCATGTCTTCTTTTGGGGGACTTCCTCAGCAGGGTACTCTGGGGAAGTATTGGAAAAAGGGAAACCCACTTGGGCAGGGAGATCCTGGAGGGCACTCGGGACAGAACAAATAGGTTAAAGGCATCAACTCAACAGGGGTACGGGGTGGTTTGCGGGACATGTAGTGACAGATTTCCAACTTGGGAGAAGACCCTCTCCACTACCTGGAAAGCTGACTGACCAGTAGAGGTCCTGTCCATCTGCCCCAAAGCCACAGGAGGAAAGCAGCTAGGACTTAGATCCATGACCTTCAGAAGGGCTCTGACCTGAACTGTCAAGGGCCGAGGTGCCTAAGGCAAGAGCTGATTCCAAAAAAGATGGAGCCGATCCCACTTCCCTAGAACTGGCACCGACACCTCAGCTCCAAAATCCACTGTGCTCTGAGGGAATAGGAACAGGACTGATCAAGGGTATCATTGGCATTGAAGAAAGAAGCTTCCCCTGAACCAAACTCGACACATATGGGAGTTCCAAAACCTGAAACTCCAAAGCTGACGGTCAGATTGAGAAGGAGTCCTGATGGTATGGCCCAGATAGCTCATGGATCCGATAGGGGACAGAGCCAAAACTAACCCATTCTGGATCTGGGCCTTGAAAAATCTCATCCTGTCCATGTCTGCCTTGGACCAGCTTCTAGGGGATCTGGAAGAAGCTGATGAGGGAGGTTGGGTGTGCTTGGACCTGACTGAGTGGGTAGGAGACTTGCTCTGAGCTCTCAGGTCCTAAGCCAAAGGATCCAACACCAGAGGCCAACAATGGAAGGTGTAACAAAGATATGATTTCTCCTCAAACTGCAAAAAAACACTGAGCACTGCTGTAGCTGCCAATTCTTTATTTACTTCATCTGGTACCTCGGCCTCACAGGCCTTCAAAGGAATAACTTTATATTCTATCTTCACATCAATTAACATTTTAATTACATTAAATAATTGATTTATTTATTCCTTAAATACTATTAATTAAAGCTTAAAGATGTACCCCCCAACACTACACATCATAAATGCATTAATACACTAACACCCACAAAGGGACTTTAAATCTAAAAATGACATTTTTTTGTGTATCACATATTCCACATCCAGTTGAACATTTTATACCAGGATTTCATGAGAGGACATGTAATTCTTTCTGGCAAATATTGGACAGCTGAGAGGTATACCCTCCCTTACAACTATCATAATCATCAATAAATACATTTCTAAATTCCCAAGTAAGTCTAACCTCTATTTTTGAGCAAAAACAAACAGTCCTGGATAAAAAGCCTCCTCAGAACTGATACTTATAGGAACAAAACAAAAACAGATGAGGCTCACCACGGCCGATAAAAAACACTTTATTCACTGCAGTATAGTTAGCACTTTCACATTTTAACAACGCTTCTTCAGACTTCAAAACAATTCATTCAAAAGCAGCAGTTTATAAATAAAATTTCAAATTCAGATCAACCAATCAAGGCTGCTAAACAATTACACTTGTCATCATTGTTAAAAACCAACAAATCACAATACACTATAATTAATCAAGTTACTCAGACAAATAAATAAAAACAGTGTTGTTTGCCATTTAAAAAGCCTAGTAACCATATTATATATATATAAAACAAATATTATATTATAAATGCTATAAAAGCATTATGAAATTTATATATAACACAAGGTGGTAAGAAAACTAATGTGATAAAGGACTGATGTAATAAAATGCTAGTATAGTTAAAAACTAATGTTTATAGGGGCGTGCTGTCAGAAAGGGCTTAAGTGTAGCTCTTTCATTTAGCCCATGTCCCTTGTGTCCCTGTAACCTAATGATCCACCTATTCTCACACTCTTCTGTGTGATTCTTTATATTTCCAAGTCTATTGGTCTTGTTGACTAACAGCAGTGCATTAAACCTGAAAGTATGTGATGTCCCCACATTCAAAATATGTCTAGCCAGAGCATTATGTTCATTTTCCTTGTTAATGGCATATATATGCTCCCTCACTCATTCTCTAAGGCTTCTATTGGTTTTTACAATATAGAAGCAGGAGCATGACTGGCAAACTGCCAGATACACTAAATCTCTAGATTTGCAATCAGCATAAAAATTAAAAGTAAATTCAATACCTGTATCTGGAGGTACAAAAACATTCTTTCCAGACATATAATTGCATTGATTGCAGCTCCTACAGGGAAAGGTTCCCTTTCTATTAGACAAACTAACAACCTTATTATCATTTTCATAGCACAATAACCTTTTTAAATATTTAGTGTTTCTATATGTAAAATGGGCCTATCTCCCACTAACTCAGAAATTCTTTCTTCAGTTGTTAGAATGCTCCAATTTTTACTGATCACATCCTTGATTTTCAGATTAACATTACTATATGGAATGACAATTCTATTGACATTAGTAGTTACATTCCTATCCCTTTCTACAGGTTCCTGTCTATGATGTCTATGCAAATAAGGTTTTCCTTTGCCTCTCCTAACAGTACTATCAACCTGATAGACATTTTCTGCCTCTTTCATGTTGTAACCCCTTGCTAAAAAAATTTTAACTAACATCCCCTGTTTCAAAAAGAAAGTCTCATCATCGGTTGTAAGACGAGATATTCTTAAAGTCTGATTATCTACAATATTTCCATAGATGTGTTGAGAATGCATGCTGGTACGATGTAGAATATTATTTCGCCAACAAGATTTCCTATATATCTCTGAATGCATCATATCATCTTTTTTTAACAATTTGAACATCAAGAAAGTCAATCATGTTTGATGAATATTTGTAATCAAACCTTAGAAAATTCATCGTACCATTTATATACTCAATAAATTCAGTCAATTCATCAACTGTGCCATCCCATACAAAAAACACATCATCTACAAAACGTTTGTAGAATTTGATATTGTTGTTATATTGAGTGTTAATTGTCACATATGTCTGTTCCCAGTACGCCAATACCAGATAAGAATTGGCACAAGGGGTGCCCATTGCAACCCCTTTTTTTTGTAGATAATAGATGTTATTATATGTAAATACATTATTATTCAACACTAAATCAAGTAAAGTTAAGATCTTAATAACCAAATTTCTTGACATCCCTTTTTCAATTAAGTAAAGTCTAGTATATTCCATACCAGTATCATGTGGAATAGCTGTGAATAAAGATATAACATCTAAGGTGACTAATATCTCATCATTGGATGTAACATGAGTAGAAAGGTATTCACCATAACTTTTTAGAAATTGTTGGGTGTCTTTTAATATAACAATGGAATCATCGACTAGTGGTCTGAGGTGTTTTTCAATAAAGATCGAAGCTGGTTCCATCAACCACCCTCCAACTGAGACTATCGGTCTCAAAGGTGGATTGTCCAGACTTTTATGTATCTTAGGAAGGCCCCTGATTGTTGGAATTAAAGGAGATTCAACTAATAGATATTTGTATAAGTCACCATCCACTAACCCACAAAGCAACATATCATATAATTCATGATGTATGTTCTTAATCAACTTATCAAGTAACATATTGCTCAGCACTGAATAAGTGCCATTGTCATCAAGCATAGCATTCATAGTATTAAAATACATATCATGATCTAAAATAACAACAGCACCTCCTTTATCGGCTTGTCGAATTACTATATTATTATTATCATGTAACTTTTTAATTGATAAAAACTCATCAAATGTTAAATTAAAGAATTCAGGTTTGACTTTAGATTTATACATTCCAAATAAGTCACATTCGCATGCCTTTTCGAAAGCTTCAAGTAAAGGATGGCATGGAGGTATGAAGCTAGATGGTTTTCTGATAGTATTACTAGCTTCACCTGTATTGTTACCAAATAAAATCACATTCCTAATAAATGTCTCGATATCCACTATAATATCAGTGATATCTACAGATTTAGAAGGTATAAACGAAAGCCCTCGATTCAGCAGGGATCTTTCGCTATCTGTTAAAATATAATTAGAAATGTTAACTACTAGTTCTGTTGAATGGGTCTCAATATTTTTCGTTGGAATTCGTACCTGTCGTCCGATGTTTTCCTCTTCCTCATATTCCCTTGGGGCGACCAACTGGATCTGTCCATTTGTCGGATCGGTAAAGGGAAAGATACAGGTGTTGCGGAAAGTCGCTGCTCTTGAGGTAATCCAGATGGTAACATGTTGCTACCTGTATCCCAAACGGGTTTCTTGCTGCATGCACCCTTTGTATCACCAATTTTGGAAACATAAGAAGTTGTGGAAGAGCTTTCCCCCCATATCACGTAAACTTTCATCTCCTGAAGTAACAGCACTGCTAGACGCTGGGCCTGTAGATAACTCAATGTGTGATGATGTCTCTGTAATGGGTGTGGCAACTTCAACAGAGGTTGCTGCAATCTCAGTTCTAACAATATTATTTGTATTATCACGAGCGTTAATATTGTCATGAGCATTAGTAAAACGATTTGTACCTCTTGAACCATTTTCTCTCGGCCAAGAAAAAACATGGCCGTTTCGAAAATCTTTAAAATCACGTTCTAGCTTCTTTTTCTTTTCTAACAACTGTAGTTTTCTACACCACCTTGTGTTATATATGCATTTCATAATGCTTTTATAGCATTTATAATATTTGTTTTATATATATATATATATATATATATATATATATATATATATATATATGGTTACTAGGCTTTTTAAATGGCAAACAACACTGTTTTTATTTATTTGTCTGAGTAACTTGATTAATTATAGTGTATTGTGATTTGTTGGTTTTTAACAATGATGACAAGTGTAATTGTTTAGCAGTCTTGATTGGTTGATCTGAATTTGAAATTTTATAAACTGCTGCTTTTGAATGAATTGTTTTGAAGTCTGAAGAAGCGTTGTTAAAACGTGAAAGCGCTAACTATACAGTAGTGAATAAAGTGTTTTTTATCGGCCGTGGTGAGCCTCATCTGTTTTTTTTGTTCCTATAACCTCTATTTTTCTTTAATACTAATGTAAGTGTTACAAAGTTTAAATAATAATCACAAACTAAAGTCATAACTATTTTTGTTTATGTGATGATTCAGATAGTTTTATTTGAAAATAAAATAGCTGTAACAGTATATTCTTCAAATCTAAATGACCACAAAGCTTAATTCGTATCTTGATCCTGCAGAGAAATAAATTTAATATCCTGTTAAAAAATCAAATCAGGCATTTGCTTTTTAACCATTGAAACACTGTAAATCTTTGAAATGTACGGAACTGTCGACATTCAAGGGTCAACATAAAAAAGAATGTATATTACACACCATTTAATTTTCACTCTCTTCTCAACTTTATGATCTCTCTTACCCACCCTGCTACCTATACTACAAACTAACTCTCCTCTTCAATTTTCATCTACAGCAATAATGTTATCTAACTCATCTTGCAAAACAGTGAATCGTTATCATGTGTTACAATCACTCCTGGCATTTCAAATGCAAGCACATTATCTCCTTGCAGTTCAACTGGCTTTGTGGAACCTGTTTCCTCCTGCACTCAGCCACTTCAGTTGTATCTTTAGTACGTTCTCAGCATGCAGTTTTGTTTATGATGTTCCACTTCCCTACACGATTCACAGTGCTTTTTAGTTTTAAACAAATATATCCAGTTTCTACAGCAGTAACATTGTTTGTTATGAAACTCCACCATTTTATAGATGTCAATGTTCTGTAACTCAGAATCTTCACTATGGTTCATACCATTATTTTTCATTAAAAGTCCATTTTACCTTATTCAAAACAGAGCCTAACTCAAAGGAAACTTCAAAAGTGTTATTTTCCAAGTGCACAAGAGCTCTCTACTGTCACTTGGGTGTCACCTAGCAGGAGCACTATGTAATAGACCCATGGAACATGAGCATAGGAGCACATGCTCCCATTGTACATATGCACATACTTCAGTGAGCACGAGGAGGCACAGTCTCTGCAGCTGACAGCATGCAGTGATGCCCAGTGAGCTGCCACAGTGGTGCTGCACTAGAGGGAGAGGTAGGCTACTCTGCAGGACCAGTTAGCTGGCCTGCTCCCTATAACTTGACTCTCACTATTGGAGAAAAAAATATTATTTATTTGCAGTTTGTTTTCCATGATATTCCATTGGGCTGCAAGGAGCCCGTTTTCAGTGGAGTCCTAGGGAGAAAAGCTCCAGAAAAAAATACAGATACATAGGGGGGAAGTATAAAATCCATAGTAATACATAATAAAGCCAAGCACAAATACTTATCATGTGTACACATATCCATTTTTCAAAGTGTTAACATAATCCAAAAAAGGAAAAGGTATACAATTAAAAAAACATTATTCAACAAGAATCATTCAGCTGGAAATACAAAAAATTTTTTTTTTTTTTGAGATTGTGGTGGGGATCTTTCAGTTGTAGGTAAATAACATCACAGGATGGAGTACTATAGTAGGCAGTGATTGACAAGAAATGAGTTAGGAGAAATTAAGAGAACAGAATAGTCTGAATTTAGGTTGGATGAGAGCAAGAGCAGATAGCTCTTGAGCAAAGAGCAAATAGGTCATTTAGGCTACCCAAGCAGTAATTAATGGGCCATAGGGCTCTCACCTAGTTTGGGGATGCCTATCTGTCACACCTGCAGTGTCAGTGAGCCAATTGGTTGCCAGTACAGGAGCCATCAGACTGGTCCTGCACTGGTAAAAAGAGTATTCAAACCCTCTATCTTAGCCTATGATCCATTAAAACCCACTGTGTCAATCTACAATCCATTTTCTGATTAGTAGTAATGAGAACAGTATTGACTGATTTATTCCAAAAATAACTGTGACATATATTCTCAGTGAAGAAGTCTGCTAATGACTGTATGACCTCAGGGATTAATGTGGGTGGCCTGGAAACCTGGTAGCCAAAACTGATCACTTAACTGTGTTAGTTGCCCAGGTGCTAGAAGATATGATGATGATCAAAGCAGAGAAACTCTGAATATCAAGAGAAGTTGGAAGCGTGTGTGACTAAGACTACCATTTTGATGTTTACTGCAAATACTTAAGCCAGCAAGACACAAGAATGGCCCTTGTATATTCAGAGTCAATAGAAGGGCATAAACAACATTCAGAATAAACTGTAAGACAGTGAAAACTGAAAAATAGTAAATTATTTTTATTTAATTGGTGTAATAGAAAATACTACAGGAGAATATGTCATTTCTTTTTGAGAACCAACTCACAGAGGCATTGCAGCTAAATCCCAGCCAGTCTATTCATAGTCAAGAGGGGACTCCATACTCCAAAACCTCTGGACCCTGCTGGATTAGTACTTGTACCTATTGTGTTCAGACTGCTAAATAAAGCACACAATGAGTGCATTCTGTATTCATTAAAGTAAGGCTGTCCCTTAATATGTGGCCATAAGGTTACACTTAGAATACTGTGCATCTAGCACAGATAAACAAAAATCCTTAGTTTAGAAGGTACGCTTCTAAAATAGTATATCCACATATTTTTAGTTTGATGTGATACTAGTGATGATACATAAGGACCAAATATTTTCTTCCAGCACTTTTAAAGAAGCATTGCAATTCCTTATGTCCGGGCCTTTGCTGACCCAAATACTAATGAATTTCAGAATAAGAAGTTCGAACACCTGAAACAGAAGGAGAACATGGATGAGCACTCAGGAGGACATAGCATTCTGGGAAATTTACAGTGTCACTCAGTTCTCCACATTGGCACATTCCTATAATGGCTGAGAATTTCTAGATGACTGCTGGTGACGTTGAGATAAGACTAAAGAAACTATCTGCCAGACAGTTGTTTCTGGAGCATCTTCCAAATGATAACACATTTGGCACTTTTGTCACAGATAATGAGGAAAAAAGTATGAGTAAAGGACAAAAAGTAGATGAAGGAGCACTTGGGTCAGATGAGTCTGGTGGCAATAACAGTACTTCCTCTTCTAGCCAAGATGTGTGGTATAAAACATGTATTATTAATATTTGGCCAAAACTGAAACAGAAGCAGGAAATGCAGGTGAATACAAACTTCCATAGAAGGGTAATACTTATAAACATTCATGGTTTCGTAACACTACAAGCTGTATTGTTGTGCCGGCACAGGTCATTCTAACTGACTGTCATTTTTCTCAGTTTAGGGGCTGCTCAGCAATCGACTGGTCTGTTGTTAAAGTAGATCCACTTCTTCATCATATGTTTCTAGGGTATTTATTAATGTTAGGTTTTTAATTTCCAAATAAAATGAGATGTGCAAATTACAACATCAATATCGCACCCCTCAGAGTAGACTCAGAGGTGAGAGATCTAGGTACACAGATAGATAGTAGCCTGTAATTTGATTGTCATGTGTCCACAGTGGTGAAGAAGCCCTTTTATAATGCACAACTTACAAGCAAAGGTATGACATCCAGATCCAAGGAAATTATAGTCCCGCTGTACTCAGCCCTCATTAGACCAATAATCAAGTACATTGTGCTATTCGGCATGTACTTGACTGGGCACTTACAGCAGCTAGAGCGACCCCAGAGGTTCCTCACAAAGAAAATACAGGGTGTAAACAACATGAACTATGGATAGACTAAAAGCCCTATTGTTTTACTATGTCTCCTACTGATTATTAAAGGGTGACTTATTCCTGACCTACAAGGCGCTCACAAATCCAGCCTTGATGGAGCTGCTACACATCTGCAAGTCAAACAGCATGAGGTTCACCCAATCTAGGGATCTAAACTTAGTCAGTGACTCAAACAAAGCATGCTGGAGAGACAGATATGTGTCTCAGAGATTGGCCTTTCTTTCTGACAAATTTGGAGTGCTTTTGCAAGGAAGAGTGGGCAAATAGTGCCAAGTCAAGATGTGCCATGCTGATAGACTCCTACTCAAGAAGACTGAATGCTGTAATTAAATCAAAAGGTGCTTCAACAAGGTATTAGTTTAAGGGTGTGCACACACAACAAATTATTAGTTCAAGGGTGTGCATACTTATGCAACCAGCGTATTGTACTTTTTTTATTTTTTATATTTTTCCCCTAACAGATTTGCTTGTTTTTCAAATTAATTGTACAGGTTATAGGTAATATTAAAGGTGGGAAAAGTTTTTAAATGATTTATTGTGGTTTAATTTTTTTATATCACAAAAACATGGCATTTTAACAGGGGTGTGTAAACTTTTTATATCCACTGTATATACATATATATATATATATATATATATATATATATATATATATATATATATATATATGTATATATATATATATATATATATATATATATATATGTATATATATGTATATATGTATATATATATATATATATGTATGTATATATATCCTTGTATCTGTAAATATGTTTTCATTTCTTACGTGATCCTTTTCACCCAGGTTGTGCCGGCAAATGTTCTGTTGAGATCAGTACACTGCCCAGGTAAACAAATATAAATAAATACATACATTTTACAATGCTGTCAGGGCTGCACATGAATGCCATTAAGACAGTTAGTTTACTGGTAAGCCAATTAGCCTTTTTCACTACCTGAGTTCCATCCTATTTTTTTTTTTTAAACAAGAAACATCTTTATTAAACTGTCACATATGATATAGGCAGTCATACATTTATATAAATGAAAACAAACCATATTGACATAATTTTAGTTGCAAACATTATACATCACAAACCATGTCGACATAATTGTAGTTGCAAACATTATTCATTACTTATACTCTATCCAGTCATTGTAGGTCAGATATTACATAGCTCATTCAAATCCTGCTTTCTTTTAAACCTTGTTCTTCCTCTGCATGCATTATTCTCACAATTCCCCTTTTTCTTCCCATGTAATTTGCTCCTACTCTTTTCTAAAGATCTCATTTCCAATTGTTTTATCTCTGTTACTATATTTACTACTTTTAGTAAAGTTGGTTGACAGTGATTTCCATTTTCTAGTAATTGCTTTTTCTTTTTTTTTTTTTGCAGCCACCATAATTCAACTCAAAAAGGCCTTACTATGTCTAGGCAATTTTGATTGTATATCATAGCTCAAATAAATCATTAACTTAGTTATACTAATTTGCTAACCAATTTGTTTAACCAGCATCTCTGATAGAACAGTCTGCAGGGAATATTTAAAGTCTGCCAACTTATTACACTCCCAGAAAATATGTTCCAGTTACGTCTGTCTTCCCTGTTAGATCTCCAACATGTGCTGTCTACCTGTGGAAAAATTCTTTGAACTCTACTTTGAAAAAATGCCTTTGTAAACACTTGCAAGTAAACATCCTAAATCTTCTAGACATTGTTGCATATTTGTGAGACATACATATACATCCCCCCAATGTTTCTTTGAGAATTGCTTATCCATTCTTTCTTCCCAATCTTTTCTAACCTCCTCTGATCGATTCTTATAGTTATGCGGTATTTTGTATGCTGTACTAATTATTCCTTTATAACAGCAGCTTCTATTCTAGGTTCTACTAAAAACTCTACCAGTGCTGGTCTTTCACTTAGGATCCCTCATTTCTTTCTCTTTACCTATACTCTGATATCAATCCTTGATAGGGAAGACAATCTTCTATCCTGCAGTCCAAATAAATTATTGGCCTCTTCCCATTCTATTACCATTCCCTCTCTAATTATTTGTTCCTAATACCTTGGTTCTTTTACCAGTTTTCTCTAATAAATTCTAGCCCCCTCTTTCCTGTTGTCTGTATCCCTAATTGCAATAATCCCTGTTGGCAGAATCTCCTTTCTCCATTCACATGTTGACTTGGTTCTTAGAATACTTTCTGCTACTTTATAAATATAACATTCTGCATGGTTATTTTTATTCTCCTTAAGGATCTGCATCCAAAATCCCAGTCTCTCCTTTGTTTCTTGAGCTTCCCCCCGTTTGATCATCATCTATTTTCACTTTGAATTATAGGTTTCTGCTTCTGCTATGTATAGGAGCCTTAACTGTGCAGTTCTGAAATACCCCTTCAAATTGGGTAATCCCAAACTGCCTTGTTCAACTGGAGGAATCAGCTTATCCCACTTGACTCTTGCGATCTTCCCCTTCCGGATAAAATCCTTTGGCTCATTATTAATTGCTGTCCATAACTTCTCCTCTGATTGATAAAAATATGCCTGACCCGTGTATAAAACTAAAGGGACTAAAAACATTTTAACTGCTTGTATCTTGCTGTCCATGTCCATATAGAGGTCCATCCTATCTTAAGTATCTAGATGTCCTACTGCATCTGGACCTGGTAAATATGGTTATTGTTTATATGAGTGGGGTTTGAGCAGAGGTCTTCTAATGGGTGAAAAGTTGAAAGTGAAGAATTGCGGTAGTGAAAATGTTTGTTGCCCCACATCTCTGTCTGTTTAGGTGTATATTGATAACCATCTAGAAGTAAGTAACGGATTAAAAGCATGACACTACTCCAGCATTATGTATGTGAGGGTAAAAGGAAGAGGGTCCCCATTCATGAGTTGTAAAGTCAGGTGTCAGACTTAGGGTTGGGGATGTCAGATTGCTAGCTTTACATACAAACATCCAAACAACACAGCTACTAGCTTGAAAAGAAGATAACATACCAATATAGGCACACTTCAGAAGCTAGGATCTTAGAAAGTGCTTTCCCATGATTTACAGACTGGTACCACTCCCACAGGGTATCTGCAAAAATGGCACTGTCTTGTGGCTACCCCTAAGGCACTTACAATATTGTATATAGTGATAAGTGAAGAACAATTATGGCACACAGCAGTTCTGCATGGCTGCCCTTATTTAAAAGTGGGCAATAATCCCTTTTATGATTCCCAATGAGAGACCAAGGGATTAAGATGGTTGTTTAACTCATTTAAACATCTAGTGGAAAATAGAACTTAATTAGAACTGTTCACCGCAAATGCTTTGAGAATTATGTGCACAGTTTCAAGGTACAGATTTAAGCATTGAATTGGCCTGCCACACTTTCTTTTTTACTTAACTGCTACAATATCTTGGGAATCAGAAGTTGTCACAAGCTGGTAAAGTCTCAGTAATGCAAGGTACCTTAGTCTCACTAGCAAAGACTAAAACAGAAAGTAATGTGTCAAACTTTGTTACTGAAATAGAGGTATCTGTATTTAAAACAAACATTGGGAGGTTCAAAAGGTTGATAGACTGAAGGAGAATCCAAAAATAATATAAAAAAAATATTGTTTATATTTAATGGTTACTGGTCCACAACTATGTGCATGGGTAAAGGGTTCATAGTATCTACCCAGTGTAATTATTGCCTGACATCAGCAGCCTCGAGTATATACAAGTTTTGCCATTGCCCTGCAATTGTGATGTTATGGTCCAAGTTTGGCACATACATGAGCAGATGTGTAGGAGAGGGTATTCCTTGTACGTCAGTGTTTGTCCTGTAGATCACTCTTGTATCACATGTAAAGGGGCAGCCCTCTGACAATGGTTGCTGCAGTTCTTGACTATAGTCAGAATATTTATTGCCTCCCAATGGAAAGACCCCAACCAACTTACCTTCAAAGACTTAGATCAACAAATCATAAGGGAAGTACCTATATTCGCATGGCCAGCAAATGATTTAGCAACAAAATATTGGGAGCATATGCCCCAAACACTATCTTACATTCATAAATGAATTGTGGTGTTATTTTGGAAACTTCTAAAAATCTGCATATAGTCGTGAACACTTAATATGGTGGTTTATGTATTTTAGGTTCCCTAATTCAGCCACTCAAGATCAAGTTTCTTGTTAGTATTTGATGTAATTATGGTTATTATTTTTGTTATAGCTAGCTGTACTAAAACTATTTACAGTGCCTATGTATAGCCTTGCCGTAGATTTCAGTAAAGTTTGTTGGTAAAAGAAATCTTGGAAAACCAAGACAAAAAACAAGTCTTGTACCCATAATGCAAAACAGCCATCAGAGGTCCCAGTAGACCAGAAAGGGATTGCTTATTACTCCAGGTGCCTTTTCATGATAAAAAACAATGGACCTCAGGCTGGTATTAGATCTCAGTGGCCTAGATAAAGTTATCCTTAAAAAATCCTTTGCATAGGTCTCAGTACAGCTAATCCTTCCTTGTCTAGCAGAAGGAGACTGGTTATACTGTTTAAACATTCAGGACACCCTCCTCTATATAAAAATTGCAAACGAGTTAGGATATTTCTGTGCTTTGGTGTAGGAAATAGCCAGTACTGGCCCCATACTCTTCTGTTTGGTCTTTCCTTAGCATTCATGCCTATGGAGACTGCTTACCAGAGACTGCAAGGAGGAAAGGGTTTTACGGTTTGGATGACTGCTTCCTAGCTGCCCCATTTGTTCCATGTTTGATATGGTAATGGAGTCCCTGATCAAGCAACTCCAGTCTCCGGGGCAACAGTAAACACAGTGAAGTCACAGCTGCACACTGCTCAGCTACATCTAGACACTTGGCTGTTCACATCAAGTAGTGGTCAGTAATCCTTACTTATGAAAATGTGTAGTTGAAATATTGTTGTCTTTTCAAAAGCCCTGTGCAAGGAAAACTAAGGACAAATGGATGTGATTTTCTGTGAGGGCCACTCAAAATAGCAATGTCTATTGTCAGCTGCTGTTTTAGTAGTTCTGGATTACCTGGCTACATTTTTGACAGTAGACTTATTTTTTTCTTAAGTCCATTTAGATACTGTTTCCTGCTTTTATGAAGGGCTTCATTTTAATTCTGTTGCCTCATTACAAAGACATGCATCTGGAGCGTTTCTCCCCGGGCCTCCGCTGAAAATAGGCCTTGTTCCAAATTGGACTTTCCAGGTAAACAAATGTTAAATAAATAAATAAAATAAAAGGCTTTTCTTAAGCACAACTTTTTGCTGAGACATCTGCTAAATCATCCAGTACCTCCCTGTGACTTGTACTTCATTCTGAAAAAATGATTGAGACACTCTGTTGTGCAGACTTGAAGTTTCTTGTCTGGAATACTCATGCCATCTAGGAGAGTCTCTTTCTGAACTGATTTCCAAGATATCAGCTGAGACAAATCTTAATTAGTACATTCATTTACTTGACTTCTCTGCAGAGCACCTACTTCAATGCATGAACATACATCAACACTTGCCAAGAGGTTGTCTGATTTTATCAAATTATGCTACTTATTTTATATTGCATATTTTATATTTTCCAGTTGTTTGGGATTTGGGAACTTATGTGGACAGCAAACTATTGTTTGATCAACGTGTCTATTATTGTAAGAAAGTCCTTCAATTTTGCGCAGCTCATAAACAAAGGGATTGTGTCCAGATCTAGGTATGTCATCGTCCCCCTTTATTCAGCCCTCATTAGGCCATTCCTTGAATATAGTGCCACTTTGGCATGTATCTGTCTGGAAACAAGCAACAATGGCAATGCCCACAGAGATACCTTACTAAAAGTATACAAGGTCTAAACAACATGTTCTACATGGACCAACTCAGAGCCCTGTCACTATACTCTGTATCCTACAGACTGCTAAGAGGTGACCTATGTTTGGCATACAAGGCATCCTGTGACCCATTACTGATAGATCTACTGCACATCAGCAAGTCAAATGACATCAGAAATATTCGTTGTAGAGATCTAAACCTCTTCTATAACATCAGCAAAATGGTTTGGGAGAACAGGTATGTCTCACAAAGGATACTGCTGCTGTGGAACAGATTCCCCACCCACATAAAACAAAATTCATCCCTGTCCATGTTCAAGCACAACTTAGATCTGTGGATGGGAAACAGAAAATGTATCCCAGGACTGCCCTCTGCACTACAGATTGGCAGAGACAGCTCCTAAATACTTTTTCCCATGCATGGGTCCCCTCCATTTATCTATGGTATGATCCCAGTTATTTTCATTAAGGGGTAATATATAATTACTGACTATGGGATGGGTAAGGCCAATCTATAACCAAATGGGATATGTTAATTTGAGCACAAACAGGGAAACTGGCTGAGCTTAAAATGGCTGGTCAGGGCAGCTAGCCTTGTACTTAGCCTATGAACCTGAAATATATAAAACCCTTACCAGTAGTTCTTAGAGTAGTCAATATTAAAGTTTTGGCTACTTCTTTTGTGTTTTTTTTTTCTTTTTGAGAATGCCACAGTTGATAATATTTGGGCATCCATTACATAATCCAGGCACAACACCTTTGCAATGTATTATAAGCTGGATGTAATATTCAAGTGCTGATCATCCTTTTGACCCATCATTCTCAGGCTGTGTTCTGATGAGGGAGACCACAGGAATCTGTCCTGTGACATACAGATATGTACTTGTCATAGCAATAGATCTGAAGAATTAAGAGCAGTTTCATCCTCGGCAAAATAACTGTTTACCTTCCCACTCTTCACTGAGGAAAGCTTGCTAAGTTTTTATTATTTAGGTTCCTGTAGCTAACCTCAGATATGGAGGTGCTGAGCACCATGGTGCATTATAAGATCAGGAAGGTACTCATCAGCCTGAGAACTTTTGTTTGTTATGTAATCCAAATGCCTGTGGTCTTAGTTCTATAAGTTATTGATGATGAACTTTCTCTTTGAGATTATCATTGTTTTAAGTACTTTACCCTTTGGCATCAACTCTTTTTTCCCATTTTGTACATGGGATTTGAGTATCACATCATCAGTGACCATCACCTAGAGAGAGCCAATGGTTCCTCTCATATCTAAATTATTCCTATGAGCCCTGCCAACTGATCTCTACCTCTGATACCCAGACTTTCTTTTTATCCATCTCTTTTGCTGCATATCATTTTTCCCATTGTTTCATTCTATGTTTTATTTTTTCTTTTTGTGATTAAATGTATATTTTGTATATATGTATGTAAATGTAAATAAATGTATATTTTGTATATATGTATGTAAATGTAAATAAATGTATATTTTGTATATATGTATGTAAATGTAAATAAATGTATATTTTATAGAATGTTTATGGCTCTTAATCTTTTGTACTTTTCTTTATTGTATTATATCTCTTCTAATGCAACTCCTGCACCCACCTGTCTTGTTTTATTGTTCTTTCATTGATAATCATGAAAACATAGCTTAAGCTTTACTCCTCATTTGTCTAAGTACTCTACTTTCACTTTAAATGTCCAAGTTTTCTACACCAATCTCCACTCAAAAGTCACTTAAGCACCCAGACGTATTACTGATTAAATATTAAATAACAAATTCAGTAAGGTTGCTCCTGCTGAATATAAGTTGTAGGGTTATAGATTAGTACTAGGCTAATTGTTCTTGTGGGCCATTTTAAGCCTAGCCAATTACCCCATATGAGAATCAAACCCTGCACCTTGTGTCTGCAAGGTGAACACTTTAACCATTCTGCCATCCTTCCATCACTACTCTGGTCTGACTGTTATGCCCCAGGTGACACAGGTTTGAATAGGGATATGAGTGTTGGCTGTGCAGATGATATTAGAAAATGTAGGAATATAGATTTTCAACCAATACTGTCCTTTGGACTAGTAAATAAGGAACATAAGGCTTTGATTAATAGGTATGATATATCATGTTGTCTTGATATGTCTACAGATAGAAAAAGTATTGTTTCAGTGATTAATAAGAATTGGAATATTTTAAAAGGCAATTCAGATTTAATAAGTGTTATAGGAGATAGACCTTAATTTGTTTATAAAAATACCTATAACCTGAAACGGTGTTTGCAAACAGAGAGTTATTGTGACCTCCCATTATTTATTAGTGCAAAGGACAAGGGGATGTATAAGTGTGTTTTTGTACCACATGTAGATACATTTGAGAAGGCCCTTTTGTAGAGTTACCTTATTTGAACAGACTTATTCCTATTGGTGGAGTCTACAACTGCAATACCCAGGGGATAGTGTATATAGCAGTTTGCTTATCCTGCTGTGATTTTTACGTAGGAATGTCCACAAGGTATTTGAATAAAAGAATAAAGGAACATCTTTATTCTATTAAAAAAAAACTGCAATAATGCACTGTTTAAGCACATCCTTAAATGTTTAGATTACAAGAAATTTTTGTTTTCTATTTTACAGCAGGTGCCCAGGAACATTAGGGGAGGGTGTTACAAAGACAGAGTAGAGCAGAGGGAAACCATCTGGCAATTAAAACTAGGGGCGAATAAGCCACCAGGAATGAATGATTTCATCAACATTGTTTTTTAAAAAATAGAAGGTTAAAAATAAATTAGGTATTTATACGAATGTTTATTTTATTTCATGATTATTTCTATTGGATGTTCAATTTTTGTAAGTTTTGTGGCATCGTATTTTTATTTTTACTTTTTACCTAGTAGTTTTTTTGGAATTACTTATTAAGTGATTGTTTAATTGGGCTCTATTGGGCTTGATTAGGGTTCATTGTAATGGCAATGATAATTGATCATTTGTTTGTATAAAAGGTTTAGTTAACTAATGAATTTTATTCTGAAGCAGTCTAATCGCTAAAGTGCGATTTATTGTTCCTGGTGGTCCAAGTTCTACTGCTCAGTTGATTTTTATCAGTTTGTGTGTTGTTTTGCTGCTCCATCCTGTGGGGACTTTTCATGTTATTGGTGACATTGCGAATCTGCTGGCCAACAAATTCATATCAAACTTTACCCCCTCGCCACCCCTTGCAAAATATCAACCAGCATAACCCCCCCAAACTATCAGCAGGGAGCAGGTCATAGTGGCGCTAAGGCTAAAAACACAGCCTCAGTGGAGCCCAACAATATCCCAGGTACCCTCCTAAATAGCTGGAAACGTGACTTATCAGGACCACTTGAGTCAATTTTCAACTACTGCTTTAAAACAGGCTACTTAGCAACTGAATGGAGGAAGGCAACGGTTATCTGCCTTCACAAAGGTGGGCCATCAACCAGCCCCAGAAATTCCAGATCCATTAGCCTGACTAGTCTTACATGCACGGTCATGGAACAAATTGTCATGGAAATGATCCACAAAAACAATGGCATCCTACAGACACTGGACCCATCCCAGTTTGGTTTTGTTAAAGGAAGGTCATGCCTACTTAACCTGGTAGATTTCTTTGAGAAGTTTACCAAGGCAATGGATGAAGGAAAAATGGTGCATACTGCCTACCCTGACCTGGCTAAGACATTTGACATAATACTCCACTCAGATATTATGGACAAAAATCACTGAACTAAGCATAAATCCCTACACAACTCACTGGATTGCCAGCTGGCTCACAGATATGACCCAAGAAGTGAGGATTGATGAGATCAACTTGTCCAAGAGACAGGTCACCAGTGGAGTACCACAGGGCTCCATGCTGGGCCCACTCCTGTTTGGCATCTACTTCTCAGAGTAGAAGGCTAATGTCATGAGCCTCTGGCTCACCAATGTCACCAACAACTGTGGATTAGGAGCTATCATAAATTTTCCCCATGACACTAACATCCTGCAAGAGGGTCTAACACTGACAAATGACTGGTGCCAAAGCTACAGATTAAAACTCAATGCAAACAAGTGCATTATAGTGCTTTTTGGGAAAACATCAACCAAGCAAATTAATCCATTTATGAAATACCCCTAAGAGTTGACCTGGTAGTTAGAGATCTTGGAACATATGCACACAGTAATCTAGCCTTTGACCAACAAGTAGCAAAGGTAATAAGAAAATTCTATGTCATCCAAATTATAAGTAAGGGTATGACATCCAGATTGAAGGAAGTTATGGTACTACTCTACTCATCACCTATCAGACCTATCATTGAGTACAATGCCTCCTTCAGCATGTACCTGACTAGAATGCCCACAGAGGTTCCACACCCAGAGAATCCAGGGTATATGCCGACAGAGGTTCCTCACCAAGAGAATCCATAGTATTAACACACTATCCTATACAGATTGCCTTAGAGCTGTGTCTCTATACTCAGTCTCCTACAGGTTGTTAAGAGGTGATCTGTGCTTGGCATATAAAGCATCCTTAGATCCATCTCTGATGGAGATTTTGCACATCCCCAAAACAAGCAGCACTAGAAACACTAGATCCAATGATCTAAACTTTGCTGGCAACACAAATAGAACATGATGGTGAGACAGATATGTGACTCAAAAAATCCCATTGCTTTGGAATAGGGTCTCTGTCCATGTGAAACATAGTCCATCCAAACCCTATTGAAATTTAACCTTGACTGTTGGATGAGAAATCGTAAATTCATCCCCAGGTTGGCCCCACTGTCTCTTATAGACAAAGGCTGACAGTAAACATTCCCTAACTAACATAACCCCCCACATAACATTTTTAGCAACCTCCTAACTAACATACCCCTCCAAACAACCATAACTCCCCTTAAGACACACGTGTTATCAGGGGATGCATTTGGGCTGGTTTGGGTTGCATGGCTAGGCTTATAAGGGCCTTGGTGGTTGCTAGCTTAGTATATACCTATGAATCTATGAAAAGATTCTTTGGTTGTATTTAAGTATAGAAGGTGAGTATAATATAGGAAGTTTTGGGATGGGGAAAGAAGAGGATGTTGGCAAGTAGGGATTTGAGGCCAGGGAGATGATTTTAGGGTAAATTAGCAATGCTGGGTAGAGATTCTAGGAGTTTTTCTTTTGTTTTGTGTGTGTGTGTGTGTGTGTGTGTGTGTGTGTGTGTGTGTGTGTGTGTGTGTGTGTGTGTGTGTAGGGGTAAATGAAGGGAATCTGAATGATGGAGTGGGTGAGTGCTAGAGACATAGCATGATAGAGAAGTCAAATGTTTTTATGAAGATGGAGACGTGATATGAAGGAAGACTTGTAATAGGCAGTTGTATAGATGTAGAGGTAAAAGGGTCTTGATTATGAGTTCTGTTGGTCTCGTAAGGGGAGGAGTGTAAAAAAAGACATTATGTAACATGGCAAAGTAAGGATGCCAAGGCTGGTGGTTTCTAGTAATGAGTATATTTTATAAAGTATTCAAGGAAGGGGATAAATATAGAACTTGGAATTAGTAGAGGTAAGTGAGGATGTTCTGGTGAGAAGTGAGTGTTTAACTGATTAGAGTGCAGCATTACTGGAAGTATGCCAAGAACAAGTGGTGAAGCAGAAAATGGAGGAATTAGATGTTCTGGTATGTGTAGAACTAGTGAAAAGTCAATTACAGGAAAGGGTAGGAATACAGAACTAGTATAGCGTAGCAAGCATATTATGATGATGACACCATTGAGCAATCTCTGGTGGCATAGAGGGATAAAACTCATACCATGGTCCAGACTACTTGAGTTCAGATAGCACATTAAGCATCTGATGGGGCTAGCTGGAGAGGACTAATGTGTGCAATCGCAGCCAGCTTGCTCTTCTTTGGGAAAGAAGGTGGTTCTGACCCACTGCTTGGGTGACACCTCAGGGGAACACTTGCTACTGTACCTGTGGAGTATGAGCTTGCCATATACATACACACACTGGTTGAGAAAGTTAGCATGCAGAGGCACATTTCCTGCAGCAGACAACACAGATGGGTCTCAAAGGAACTGCTGAAGGGAAGTAGGTCACTCTACCAGATTTTGAAGTTGGCCTGCTCCTTACCACCTAACTCTTGCCATAGTGGAAGTGAGTGGGTTGATGTGGCATCCTGGCAGGAATAAATAGGTTGTAAGACTCTAGCCTATCCCTGGGAGACCTGGCTTTCGCCCCCAAAAGAAACCATGTGCCAGTTAGGTACAGGTAAAGCAGCTATCAGACAGGTCAACTGAAAGAGTAGAAAAAAGTGGCATGTTTATGAAAAGGCTGTAATATACACATAGGTAACTTTATTATTTATCAAACCATTCTATGTATGCCATGCAGACTGATGTTTTGTACACTGTTGCGCAGTCTAAAATTAAATTCTAATGAAGCTGGTATCATACATTATTGTGCTTCTCCTCCCCAATGCATTATCAAATATCAAAGGTGACATGGTGCAGTCCCTGGTGTTGTGAGCTCCCATGTACTCCCCTCAAACTGCCTCAGTATAAGACACTCCTGACTGAAAGGACATTACCCTGAAAAACTTTACCTGCTACAAGTCTTTGAAGTCCAACCTGCAATTTGAATAAAGTAGTCCCCCTCAAACTACCCCAGTATAAGACACTCCTGACTGAAAGGACGTTACCCTGAAAAAAATTACCTGCTACAAGTCTTTGAAGACCAAACTGCAATTTGAGTAAGGTAGTCCCCCTCAAACTACCCCAGTATAAGACACTCCTGACTGAAAGGATGTTACCCTGAAAAACTTTACCAGCTACAAGTCTTTGAAGTCCAACCTGCAATTTGAATAAGGTAGTCCCCCTCAAACTATACCAGTATAAGACACTCCTGACTGAAAGGATGTTACCCTGAAAAACTTTACCTGCTACAAGTCTTTCAAGTCCAACCTACAATTTGAACAAGTCCCCCTCAAACTACCCCAGTATAAGACACTCCTGAGTGAAAGGACGTTACCCTGAAAAACTTTACCTGCTACAAGCTTTGACGTTCAATATGCAATTTGAATAAGGTAGCCCCCCTCAAACTACCCCAGTATAAGCTATTCCTGACTGAAAGGATGTTACCCTGAAAAACTTTACCTGCTACAAGTCTTTGAAGTCCACCCTGCACTTTGAATAAGGTAGTCCCCCCTCAAACTACCCCAGTATAAGACACTCCTGACTGAAAGGATGTTACCCTGAAAAACTTTACCTGCTACAAGTCTTTGAAGTCCAACCTGTAATTTGAATAAGGTAGTCCCCCTCAAACTACCCCAGTATAAGACACTCCTGACTGAAAGGACGTTACCCTGAAAAAAATTACCTGCTACAAGTCTTTGACGTCCAAACTGCAATTTGAGTAAGGTAGTCCCCCTCAAACTACCCCAGTATAAGACACTCCTGACTGAAAGGACGTTACCCTGAAAAACTTTACCAGCTACAAGTCTTTGAAGTCCAACCTGCAATTTGAATAAGTTAGTCCCCCTCAAACTACACCAGTATAAGACACTCCTGACTGAAAGGATGTTACCCTAAAAAACTTTACCTGCTACAAGTCTTTGAAGTCCAACCTGCAATTTGAATAAGTCCCCCTCAAACTACCCCAGTATAAGCCACTCCTGACTGAAAGAACGTTACCCTGAAAAACTTTACCTGCTACAAGTCTTTGAAGTCCAACCTGCAATTTGAATAAGTCCCCCTCAAACTACCCCAGTATAAGACACTCCTGACTGAAAGGACGTTACCCTGAAAAACTTTACCAGCTACAAGTCTTTGAAGTCCAACCTGCAATTTGAATAAGTCCCCCTCAAACTACACCAGTATAAGACACTCCTGACTGAAAGGACGTTACCCTGAAAAACTTTACCTGCTACAAGTCTTTGAAGTCCAACCTGCAATTTGAATAAGTCCCCCTCAAACTACCCCAGTATAAGACACTCCTGACTGAAAGGACGTTACCCTGAAAAACTTTACCAGCTACAAGTCTTTGAAGTCCAACCTGCAATTTGAATAAGTTAGTCCTCCTCAAACTACACTAGTATAAGACACTCCTGATTGAAAGGACGTTACCCTGAAAAACTTTACCTGCTACGAGTCTTTGAAGTCCAACCTGTAATTTGAATAAGGTTAATACCATAACATGTACTAGTACCTTAACACTCTACCTATGTACCGTTTCATGCTGCCCTGGGTCTAAAGGCACCTCTAGGCTCCCTCCATATTGTGTAACCTAGCTAGATTTTCCCCAAGGATTTTACCTCTTTAACCTACAAATCTACCCTGCACACAGTAATTTCATCTGGCTCCCCTGCACATAGCCCATAAAATATACCCTGCAGCTCTTAATTCATCTCTGCAAGGGGACAATCTATAGCTTAAAAATAGCCCATAAATTTGGTGTGAAACTAAACCAGTAAAATACAACCAAAAAGATACATTTTGTAGTGAAATTAAACTAGTACAATAGAGCCAAAAAGATACATTTGGTGTAAACAGAAACAAGTGAAAAGATACATTAGGTATACAAGGAAAAGAAACAAGTAAGCCCAGGGATATAATTGGAGTCAGTGTTACCCATTGCTTTGCATGCATTCCCTGGTCTAGGTCTGATTACACTGTATTATGTGGCCATCCCCTCCTGCCTGACTGTGGTATTGACTCTCCCACTCTAATCTGTAAGAGATTCTTTAAACCCTGGGAGCCATCTTTAAATTTCTCTAAGCAGCTGCAGTCCCTGGGGTTGTGAGCTCCCATTACTCTTAATTGTTTTTTTTTTTTTTTTGAAAATGTAAACCTTTATTTTAGCCTTTTTTACTGCTATATTTGACAGTGTAAACATTTACCATACTATCATCTTATGTTATAGCGATAGTGGCTGGAACTGTGTTTGTTTTTCTAGGTACTGCATGCTATTGTTTCACATACTACTACTGCTTTACTTAAGTACATGTTATCCTTGTCATAAATATTGTTAATTTTCTCCTTGCATTTTGTGGCTGGAACTGTTTGTTTATTGAGTACTGCATGGTATAGTTTCACCTACTACTGCTATTGCACGTGTTTCTAATGCTAACATAGAAAAGGCTATTTGTTAAGAATTACGATAGGATAGTGAGAACTGACAACAGAACTGCATACTATATGTCTCCTTTTAGCCTGATTAGCTGCTTGTTTTTAAAACTATACTAAGACTCCTAAACTTGGAATAGCAGCTCATTACTTGTTGTGATAAAATCTGTTAACAGAGCTGCTTACCATATGGCTGCTCTTAGCTTGTTTAGCTACCCGTACTCCAAAGGACTGCTTTTACAAGGAAAACGTACTTGATAGCTGTTGTCCAGCATCTAGATTAAATGTTTAACATCAAGCAAGGACACAGCATTGTGGAAAACCTTAACAACTATTACCTGCATCATAGTCTGATTGCAAGAGTAGTCTATAAAGCTAGTGATATATTTTAACTGTTTGTTGACCATTTATGTAACTAAAAAGCATATACTTTGCTTCATAGCTATACGGAGCTCCTCTATTACCATATATTACATAGTTTAAGTGACAACTGCGGTGGTGGTGCTGTGGTAGCAATGTCGCCTCATAGCAAGACGTTGTCCCGTTCGATTCTCAGCTAGAGCGTCTGCTGTGCAGAGGCATACGTGAATGGGGGCGTGCCTTCGTTGAAGGTTGTGCGTCAGGGCTGGTAACCCGGTACGTAAAAATCCACTACCAATCATTAGCGGACCGGAGTTCCGCTGTGGCAACCCCTAACCAGGAAAAGCCGAAAGACACAAACAAACATAATTTAAGTGACAGTGTTATGCCTGCTTGACTGGTGTCTAGTTATTAGTGCTGATAAGGTCTTTCTCAAAATAATTGTTTTCTTTCTAGGTGGCCCCCCTGAAATTACCCCAATATAAGACACTCATGACTGAAAGGACATTACCCTGAAAAACATTACCTAGCTAGATTTTCCCCAAGGATCTTACCTCTTTAACCTATAAATCTACCCTGCACACAGTAGTTTCATTCGGCTCCCCTGCACATAGCTCATAAAATATACCCTGCAGCTCTTAATTAATCTCTGCAAGGGGACAATCTATAGCTTAAAAATAGCCCGTAAATTTGGTGTGAAACTAAACCAGTAAAATACAACCAAAAAGATATATTTGGAGTGAAAGTAAACTAGTACAATGCAGCCAAAAAGATACATTTGGTGTAAACATAAACAAGTGAAAAGATACATTTGGTGTACAAAGAAAAGAAACAAGTAAGCCCAGGGATATGATTGGAGTTACTGTTAGCCTCACTGCGTTCGGGCTCACTCTGCTCTCCTCCCTGCCCCCACTAGTGCCCCATGGCTCACAAAAAATACCAAAGAAAAAATGTTTCTTCGAAATAAAATATGGGCAAGATGGAGAACCTCTAAAAGCTCTGTTGATCATCTACACTTTAAGCAACTAAGAAATGCTGTCAAAAAGGATATAATCGCAGACAAAAAAAACTACTACTCCCACCTGCAACATTCACACTCCAATAATCCTAAAAAATTCTGGTCTGGCATTAATAAACTTCTCAAACCAGGACATGCCACAACTCCTTCCCCCTGCTCTATTCCAAGTAGTAATCCTCTGCAAATAGCTAATGCCTTTAACAATTACTTCATTGAAACTATTCAAACATTAACTCAAACTCTAGTTCCCATGTCCCCACTCCTACACAACACACAAATTGTCCCTTTCCTCCCTTCATCTGCAACCTGTTCCCATCTCCTTTATTTGCAAACTCCTTCAAAAACTCAAACCCTGCACTCCCTCTGCTGATTGCCTCCCAGCAGAATACCTTCAAATTGGAGCCAAAGCCATAGCATACCCTGTTTCTATCCTGATAAACAGATCCATCTCTGAAGCCTACATCCCTCTATTTGGAAATTCTCACATATAATCCCTCTGCACAAAGGTGGTAAATCTACTGAGATCTCCAACTACCGTCCTATTGCTCTACTCTCCCCACTAGCCAAAATTATGGAAAAATGTATTCACCATCAGCTACTCCAGCACCTTCTCCAAAACAACTTGCTTGCTAACTGCCAACATGGATTTAGGCCCTTTCATAGCACTACTTCTGCCCTTTTAACTTTTACTGATTGCATAAATAGGAATCGTAACAATAACTGTCTCTCAGCTGCCCTATTTATTGACCTTTCCAAAGCCTTTGATATGGTCAATCATAACCTACTTATCAATGTGCTAAAGCCCAATCTCTTGACCCACAAGCAATCCTTTGGTTCAAATCTTATTTGGAAAACAGACAACAAGCAGTACTCTGGGATAATAATCTATCCACATACCTCCCAGTAAGCACTGGAGTTCCTCAAGGTTCTATCCTAGGCCCTCTTCTTTTCTCCATCTTTATTAATGATCTCCATACTGTTTTTCCACAATCCACCTGTATACAATACGCTGATGACTCTACTCTTATCTGTACTGCCAAATCTTCTTCCTCTCTCCACACCCTTACACAAAATGTATTTAACACAGTTGAAAACTGGTTCACACAATGCTGCCTTCTTCTTAACCCTAAGAAAACTAAGCTACTACTCTTTACTCCCACTATAAAATCTCCTCAGTTCCACTTCACTATTACCTCTGACAATGGAACCTGCATTTACCCCGATTCTACTGCCCAACTACTTGGACTAACTATTGACCATAACCTCACCTTCAATGCCCATGTTAATAATATTATAAAAACTGTTAATAAAAAATTAGGCTCCCTGTATAGAATAAAACCCTTCCTTACACCTCTAGCTAAGAAATCCATAGCCCAGACTCACCTTACTTCCACCCTTTTCTATGCTTCTGCCATTTACACCAATCTATCTAAGCATAATCTCACCAAACTTGAAACTAGCTACAATAACATAACCAGATTTGCTAATGGCTCTCCATACAGAACTTATCACTGCCTTAACCTTAAACAACTCAGATGGTTAGAACTACAAAACCAACTACAATACAATCAACTTGTGATTGCACAAAAAATCCTGCACCATCCCTCTAATACTCCCATCCTTACTAATCTGATCTCCCTTATAAAAATCTTTCTACACTACGCTCAGCTAATAAACTTCTTATTGCCTGCAACCCCTCTAATAACAAAGCAGGCAATTCCCTCTTCTCCAATGTTGTGGGTAGAATCTGGAACAAACTTCCAAATACACTCACCTCACTCTCATCCTCTGTAATCTTTAAAAAACATCTTAGAGACCACCTTAAAATACATTGGCTTTGCCCCTGCTCAAAGCCTGATTGAATCTACTTTTCATCTCTCCCTCCCTGGTTCTTACTTTCCTGCTTCCTTAATCAATTACCCTCCCATATCTTATGAACAACACTATAACATGTTTCCTAATGTTAAATTGTTTTAGTTTTGATTGACTTCACATGAACCCTACTAAAGCATTAAGACTTGTTTAAATTTTTTTTACTTCTACTCAAATGAAACGTTACATTATTCACAATTTATTTTTTTCATGTCTTATTTTGTAATGTAAAACTAATCTTTTTTATAATATTTTGAATGTATTAATTTACTTATGTTGGAGCTTTTCTCCTCGGGCCTCTACTGAAAAGGGATATGTATCCAGCTAGACTAGCCCGGTCAACAAATGTAAATAAATAAAAAAAAATAAAACATTTCAACTAAACTTAGCCACTCCCCTCATGCTAACCACCAATCACTGAATCTTCCCCACCCCTGTACCCATTTCCTTCTCTTCCACTATTCACATCCTGTAAAGCACAGTCTTCTATCTAACTACTTTATAATCACAAACACCTCTCATCATCCACCACACCCACCCCATCCCAAGCAGATCTTTCACTCATGACCAAACCCAACTTAACCATGCCCAAACTACCCAAACCCACATGCATACACCTCTTACTATTGATCCTAGGTATATCCACCCTCCCACTGCTAACTTCTATCACCAACCACCAAAAACAACTTAATTTTATCCACATACCAAAAAAACTACTTCCACTGACATTATTACAACACACCCTTTTACTCAACTAGTCCCACATCACTACCAAACCTTCTTTATTCATGACTATGCACACAGATCACAGCCATCACACTACCAGTCTCAAACAAAGATAAAGAACTTTAAGACCCTAAACAAACTACTCAAACACTAATTTTACCTCAGAACCCAACTCATTAGCTGTGGTGATATACACCCAAACCCAGGCCCACAAAATCTAGAGCCCCAACCTTCAACCTGAATGATACCCTACTCCACCAAGACAAATCCACACTCCTCATTTTAAATTTAAATGTCAGAAGTATACTAAACAAAGTCCACAACCTTCATGCACTACTCTCATTTTATCAACCTGAGATAGTCATACTAGCAGAGACTTGGCTTAAACCAGGCAACCACAACAATGAAATCACTCCACCAGGTTACAATATAATTTGTAGTGATAGAATAGGTAAAAAAGAGGGGGTGTTGCTATAGTGTATAAATCTCACCTCATCCTTGAGAAAGTAGACATAACAACCCCAGACCTTGATAAAGTTGAACTCACTCTAACAAAACTAAAACTTAATGATAATAAACACATCAACATCAGAGGATGCTACATCCCTCCAGGCAACAATATCCCCATTACAGAAAAACTCCTAGAATGGATATCTAACTCCCTCCCCCAGGAAAGCATAGTATTAGGAGACCTTAATACTGACTGGCAAAACTGTTCCAGTCATAACCCACTCTCCCATATTAACCTACATGGCCTAACCCAACTCATCACTTCCCCCACAAGAACAGACAAGAGAACTAAACACCAATCCAGTCTAGATTGGATACTCGTATCCCACCCATCACTGATATCCCTAGCAGGGTGTCTACCAGACACCCTGAGTAACAACCAAGCCATATTCTTACTCAGATCAAAATCACCACAACTGACCCAAATATCTACACGCCTAATTAGAAACAAAAAAAACACTTTAACAGCTCCAGCTTTATAAACGACCTAAAAATGTGCTACTGGACCCCCCCCCTAAAAACCTACCTCTTGATGAAGCTGTACTATATTTCAATACTACCTTCTTAAACACCCTTAACCATCACACCCCCTCCAGAACAATAAGAATTAAAACGAAATATGCCCCCTGGTTAACCCCAGACACAAAATCCCTCCTCAAAATAAGAAACAAGGCCTGGACCAACTACCTCAACAGTAAGTCCCAATTGAACAAATATACGTTGAACTACATAACAAAGCCAAAAAACTCACCAAAACAGACAAAACATCTTAGTACCAAAAGTTACAGGATAAGCACAGGAACAACCCACAAAAATTTGGGGCAGCAATTAACTCTCTTCTACAACCAGGTAAAACAACTACCCCAACCCCAAAAATAGATAACAACCAAGAAGACATCCTCACTCAATTTAATAAATACTTTACAGAAACCATCCAGACCCTTTCAAACAACCAACCCTATGACAACATCCTGACCCCTGCAAATCCACACTCCACCCCCAACTAACAATTGCTCCAAGTTCAGCTTCCACCCAGAACCAACCAAATTAATTGAAAAACTACTCCACAAGCTCAAACCAATGTCTCTAGCCACAGATAAATTACCCGCTAAATACCTCCACATGGCTGCAGAAGCTATATCATATCCTGTCTCCATCCTAATTAACAGATCCATCTCCGACTGTATAGTACTCAAGCTATGGAAAATATCACATATCACCCCTCTACATAAAGGGGGAACCTCCCTGGAACTCAATAACTACCGCACTATAGCCATACTACCCCCTTTATCTAAAATTTTAGAGAGTGTAATACAGAAGCAACTAATGAAATATCTCCTAGAAAATAATCTAATAGCAACACAACAACATGGATTTAGACCCTTCCATAGCACCACCACCGCACTAACAGAATTTATCAACATTGTCAATACTCACAGAAACAACGGACTCCTTGTATCTGCCACCTTCCTTGACTTGTCCAAAACATTTGATATGGTTAACCACAATAAACTCCTTCTTTCACTAGCAACTCTAAACCTTACCACCCCTGCCATCTCCTGGTTCAAAAATGACCTAGAGGAAAGGAAACAAGCTGTTATGTGGCAAAATATACTCTCCCTCTCCCTACCAGTCTCCCTAGGAGTACCCCAAGGCTCCATCCTGGGGCCACTTTTATTTACCCTCTTCACCAATCAGCTCCCAAACAGTATTCCTAAAGCCTCAATAGTGCAATATGCAGATGATACCACCATAATATGCACAGCCAAATCAATTGACATCCTTCACTCCCTAATACAAGAATGCTTTTCCCTAGCAGAAACTTGGATTACAAACCAAAGGCTCATTCTGAACCCAAGTAAAACAAAGCTAGTACTCTTTAACTCCCACAGAGCCACACCTCCCACTGATTCTTTCTTCATCTCCTCCTTTAACAAGACCACAATCACCCCCACAAATCATACCAAACTCTTAGGGGTTGACATTGATAATCACCTTAGATTTGACCTACATATTTCTATAACCATAAAAAAGTACATAAAAAACTTGGCCTACTGTATCGCAATAATAAATTCCTCACTGACCACTCCAAAACTACAATAGCAAGGACTCACCTACTATCCACCCTACTTTATGCCTCCCCTATGCTTACAAATTTCCGCAAATCTGACCTAAACAAACTTGATAGTTGTTATAATAAGATAGCTAAATTCGCTACAACCTCTCCCATCAGAACAAATCACTGTGAATGCCTAAAAAAACTCAATTGGCTAGAACTACCACTACTACTTCAACTCAATCAACTATCACTAGCCCACAAAATAATACATAACTCTGAAAACACCCCAGCCCTACAAAATCTTTTGCAACCCTATATAACTGCCAGGCCCTTGAGGTCTAGCACACAAAACCTCCTCAAAGTAACCAAATATAACAATGAAGCTAGTAAGTCTGTCTATAGCCACTGTATAGCAAAAACCTGGAACTCCCTTCCTGCCCACATAAATGACAACAAATCCCCATCACAGTTCAAGAAACTTGTTAAAACTCACTTTTTGAATAATCGACTGTGCTCCTGTATCCCCCCTGGCTAATGTCTCATTAGAATGCTTCACCTAACTTAAGTAACTCTGCTAAGCCAACCAATCATAGTACTGTACCCACTTAGGACTGTTAATCTACTGCTCATCCCGTCTCTCCAGGAGTTAGGGAAAACTACCCCAGCAATGTTGTGCATTCCATAAGCAACTAAAACCAGGAGAAGACATATTGTAAATCAATTTGTTATCCTTCTCAACTAAAACCAGGCGAAGACATATAGTAAATCAATTTGTTATCCTTCTCAACTATAGCGAGCATCATCTGCTCTCTCGGAGTCTTATTCTAAGTCTCTCTGCTTATACTCTGATAGTAAATCTATCACAGGAATCCTAAACTTAGGAATATCTTCTAAAAATATTATATTATATTGTAGAGAACGAATGTATCCTATTAGTTAATATGTATGTTAAAGTCTCTTCTATGGAAAGTGTATGTCAAAAGTCTGTCCTTAAAACTGTTTTGTAAAAAATTGTTCTCTTAGAGCTTTTCTCCCTGGGCCTCCACTGAAAATGGACTTGTAATCCAGTTAGACTCTTCCAGGCAACAAATGTAAAATAAAATAAATAAATAAAATGGTGTTAGTAGAAATCAGAAATCATTTTGTGTTTTGTTTGAGAAATCATGCAACTGTAGTCACCAGAATTCCTTTCCTTTGTCTCTGTCTCTCTCTTTCTCCAGGGTGATTAATGATTCAGAAATTCAAAGTATTCCTAACTGTGAGCAGTGCGTCTGAGATGCCTGAAATGGTGTAATGTGTTGCATTTCTTTATGTTGCCAGTGAAAAAGCCATAAAAAATATATAATGCATCTGAGTTTTGAGAGGAAGAAAGAAAGAAAGAAGGAAAGAGAATTACTATGATTCCACAGAAGCTTCAGTTACTGTGAGTGGAGGAAGAATCTGCCAGATATCCACCATTTGTTTTGCAGGAGGCCACAATGTTTCATAGATCTTAAAATTGCTTATGTTCCTGAATTAAAGAATTAAGCCAAATATTGTTAATTTGTTGAGTTATGATTCATTAGTATAAGTCAGAAATCAGGTGCAGTATCAGAAATGATAATAAAAGAGACAGATGTAATGTTAAATAAAGTGACTAATGTGTGAAGAGCAACTAAAATTACTCCATCACAATTTATCAAAAATATGGAAGATTTGGAAGACTATCCATTTGTCTACAAACCAGAGAAACTGGAAATGAGTAAACATACATTAAAAATGGGCCATGATAGCACTGGAAATAATTAAAGGTTTGACAGACTTGTTGCTGAAAAGTTTGTTTTGAGGTGTGGCTATAAGCATGTTAAAAGAAATATCCTTCAATAAACTAAGGGCATACAAGATGTGGAAAATATTTTTTTCCTGTGTTAATAAAAAAGAATTTTAAATTGGAGACTTCATGCATTAGAACAGAGTAACAAAATCAGCTGCTTGTCAACACAGAGAGTTAACAGTGTGCAAGAAAAGGCCACAAAAAATGAAAAAAAAATCAGTTAGAAATTAACACATAGCATTTAGACTTAATTAATATCGGCTCAGATATTTGACTTACTGAATCCAAAAGATAGCAACTTAAGCCCTCAGTGTGTACCTTACTTTTTAGTTAAGTCAATGTATAAAACCAGTGGTTAGATGAATAAAAATATGGGACTGGTCACTGGATTCCAGATGATTCAATAGCTGGAGCAGCTTCAATTTCCATTTCTCTTGTGAAATGCATAGCATGGTAAAATTAATTCACATTTTGCATTTTTTTATTAAACTCTGGGAATTTAACTGAACTTATGGCATTTTTTAGAATATTATATTTGCTCTATTGAAAATTCCAATACTTTTAAAGAATAGAATCATAAAAGAGATGAACCACGTGGAGCATTAGGTGTGATTAACCAAAATGCACACATTGAAAATGGATTAACAGTTTGGTTACTGTTGTAAAACTAGACAAATTAATATTTCTAAAGATCCTCAAAGTTTAATAAAGTTATAAATGAGACAGCCAGCTTTGTATAATTGAAGAAATTGCATCTGTCATGCCAGTAACAAATTATTTATCTGTGCTTGATATTAACCAGAGAATCTGGGAAAACAGAGCCTGCTGAGAATGTTCCAAGCTGTATACTTTCCATTCATCTTTGGGAAGATGCAGATTAGGTGCCACAGTGGCAGTTAGTACTGTTGCCTCACAGTATCTAGTTCTGTTCTGAGTTGTAAAACTATCTGTTTGGAATCTACATATCCTCTCTGTGTCTGTGTGGGTTTTCTCTTGATAATTGGTGTAGTCAATCATCCCAAAGATATGCTGTAGGTGAATTCATTCATCCAGGCTGGTTGTATGATTCTGCAGTAGCCTAACACCCCATTGAAAAATAGGTTCTTTATCTCGCACTCACTGAAGGACACACATACCTCTCAGCTGTCCCTGATTTTACAGAATTTCCATGATTTTACTTTATGTTTTTAACTTGTTACTTGTAAATACTTTCTTTTTTTCATTTTCTGGTAAATCACAGAAGATTACAGTAAAGCAATAATGTCAGTCATTTGAGTTTCATGCCTTTGTATTCAAAAATGCATGTTGATCCAAAGCCTGTTGTTCTAATATTTTTTTTTTTATTTATTAATGTTCAAATATTGTCCCTGATTTTTTGGCCTTTGCCCCTCCCCTCATTATGTTTGGATTTGTCTAGAATTCCTGAGTAAAAAAGTTGAGCAATATGATGACATAATAAGGTCCAGCATCAGTGTGACCCTGGCTTAGATTAAGTGGGCAATTACAAAATGAATGAATGAGTGAATAAAAATGCAGATTTCTTAGGCTTTCATTATGGTATATCATCTGCACCTGAAGTATTTCAGAGAGTCATTATACAGATTGTCAAATGGCCTAATGGTGACATAGTAGTATAAGGTCAGACCAAAGATGAGTGTGATGTGAAGCTCAGTAACTGAAGAGATGGAGAAAAGACAATTTTACTATGAACAAACATGTTTTTCTCAAACATTTCTCACTCTCTGTTCTTAGTCAGTGCACTTTTTTTCTTCCTTCCTTGTACACTTATTCTTTCAAACTCACACTACATTTTCCTTTCCTAACCACTTTTCTCTTTACATTTGCCTTTTCCCCATCTAACTACATTATAGTTCCATCCTAAGACTCTAAATAACTCATTATATTCTATTACATCCATCACTCTACACCTCCTTTCCTTCACTTTTGTTCTTTTCTCATTATCTGTTTATCTGCCAGTGTACTCCCTCATCACCTTTACTTATTGTTTATATTCTTTATGATACAAAATATGGAAAGCTCCAGGAGATAGATTTAAGTATGGTAAAACCAAGCAACCAGAGTAATAAAAAACTACTCAAGAAACCATAGATATGTCAAAAGCTATATTTATTGATAAAACAACATATAATATTATGCATACTATATCCCTTCCAAGAGCCTTCAAACTTACTCTTATTTTCCTGAACACCTTCTAGTTCTTCTTTCTAACTTTTCTTTACTTGACTTTACTTTATTATTCATTTATTTTCTATTCTGGTTCCACTCTGTCACCATGCTAATACTCAGATTAATATCATTACCAGTCACCACTACTTTATGCAAAGTCTTAAACCTCATCCTTTTACTAACTAAAATTGTAGACATATTCATTTTGTAAAACCTCTTTTACACCATGACCATGAACTCAAGTTGGTGTTAATAGACTTAAAACCTGTGTTTTGATACTTACCATAGGTTCATAGGTTCATAGGTTGGTACTAGGCTATCAGCCCTAGGGCCTATACAAGCCTAGCCATAACAATTTCCTGGCTATTTCTTCCCACATTATTTACACCATTGTGTAAATACTTCTTTCACACTATTGTGTTTAAGATTTTTTCATTGTATGTTTTTGTTATGGTTATTAATATTGTAATGGAGCTTTTCTCCCCAGGCCTCCACTGAAAAGAGTCTACTTGTTGCTCAACCTAACTTCCCTGGCATACAAATGCAAATACATAAATAAATAATAAACACATAAATATTTTGTGGGTCAACAAACAGATTGGGAAACTTGCAGCTGTAAGGGAGTTGGGAGACCTTTGATGGCTGCAGGAGAAGTTCTGTGTAGATATCAGATGTCTGCAGTCAGGATGCTCAGTGGCATAGGTGTAGGCTGCAGGAACACCTGATTGCAGATGGTCAGATAAAGCAACCATTTTGCCTATCAGCATAGCTATTTATGTCTCAATTTTCCAATTATCAATGCCCACAGACTAGAATAGCATTGGTATGTGCCTGTGCCTTAGGGCATCTACAAACTTCCCCTATCCATAAGGGCCACAGGTGACAAGCCAGGGGTAAATTTGTAATTTCCCATCCATTGGTCCAACTGCATTGGAATAAGCTTAGGAAAGAGCTCTGTTTCCCATGAATGGGGAGTCTGTTCCAGAGAAGGGGTACTGAGACACATACCTGTCCCTCCAACATGTTTTGCTTATATCACAGACAAGGTTTAGATGCTTAGATTGGGTAATTCTAGTGCTATTTGTTTTGCAAATGTATAGGGCTGGATTGGAATATACCTTGTGTTAGGCATAGATCACTCCTCAGTAGTCTGGAGGAAACCAAGTACAGGAACAGGGATTTGAGCAGTCTGCATAGGACATATGTTCATAGGATCATAGGAAGTTACTTTACTAGACTAATGGCTTGAGGGTCCTGTGACACTGCCAGCCCAGCTGTCTGGAATTTTGTAAACAATCATATGTCATTTCTGAATATTAATATGATTCATATGAATGTCTTACAAATGTAAGAGAACTGTATGTTATGTACTGAGCTTAATAGTAGAAGCTGGAACATACAGAGTTAACTTGCAAAACTTCAAGAAAATAAGTTGAAAAAGTGTTTTACAATTGTGTTATCTCTCAGTAAGCAGACACAATGTCTAGAGCTAGAGGTTTTCCTATTGTCTTGAAACAGAAATAATTACTAGGTTTCAAATATAAAAGCGTTTAATTGTTTTATGACTTCCAGTTCTGAGCAAAAACATCTGAGAGATATGTATTTTTACACAGAAATGTTAACCTTTGTTAAGTTTCTGTTAGCCTGGGAACTGAAGGCAGGTAACAAAGAGTGATGTTATCCATGCTAACCCAGCAGTCATATGTGATCTCAATTTAAAAACTCTCTCAGAGACAGAGTGTGCATTTTGTATCTTATCTTTGACCTGGAAACATCTATCATCAGTCCTTCTGCCTGTGTGTTTCTCTGTAAGTGAGTCTAGGGTACAGTAATATCTTTTAGATATAGATAGGAATATAGTAAAGATTACTTTAGATGTTTTCTGCATTTATTTGAGACTGTCCTGCAATGTTGTTTTAAAATATTTCCTGTGATTCTGAACTCTGTAGTTACTGTGTTGATTGAGTATTGTCTTGTTCTTTTATTATTTATTATTAAATATATTTAAACCTATCTTTGTGGCTGATATATGTGAGACATATTTAAGCTCTGAGAGTACTTGCATATATATTTGGAGACACTGTACAGGCCATTCCTAAATAGCCTTGGTCTTTGTCACACTTACCATTTGGATAATAGTAACATTACACAGTAGGATTGATCACCCTTTGTAAGGACCTGTATAGTAGCTGATGAGTAGTGGTTGGTGACAGTGATAACTACCTTATATTCTGGGCAGAAGGGGGCATAGCTAGTAAACCTGTGCCAGCCTTCCCAGGATTGTCTGTGTGTTTGTAAATAAATCAAATCTCAAAGTGTGTGTGTGTGTGTGTATGTGTGTGTGTGTGTGTGTGTGTGTGTGTGTGTGTGTGTGTGTGTGTGTGTGTGTGTGTGTGTGTGTGTACTTGGGCAGGGACAGGAAGCACTGGTTGGACAGAGAGGGTGCTGGAGGTTTTGGCTTGACCACTTGGGTGAGATCTTAACCCTATAGCTGTGCCAGTGGGGAGTCTTATTGGGGATTTGGAGAAAAAGGCAGAAATCAGCCCCAGACTGACTGTGATCTCTGTGTGCTCTTAAGGGAAATTGCACTGTACTATGTGCGCACTTGTCATCCTCCCAATCAGCAAGTCCCTCACTAATGCTAGTGGTGAGGATTGAGGCTCTTTGATTACTGGGCCAGAGCAGAGGCATCACATAGTAATTGTGTGGCAGTGGTTGGATATCCACATCACATATTAATTGGTTGACAGTGGTGAGTTAGCCACATCACATATTAATTGGCTTGTAGTGGTGTGGATATTGAATTGCTGTAGCCTGTGTAGAGTGGTCACTGAATGTGTTTGTACTGTCAGTCAACCATGCGGTGAACATTCAGAGTTCATATCATAATTGCTTATTTTTTTTTATTAGCTTAGTTAGTCAGGGAGAGTAGGCAAGCCTGTCAACAGAGGAGTATGGCAAGCTGACAAGGAGCCAGTTGGCTGAGATGTGCCAGGCTAAAGGACTGGTGCATGCCAACCTGACTAAAGCAGACATGATTGCAGCTTTAGTCATAGCTGCATCACAGAATAGCAACCAGGGGGACAATCAGATTGGCCGTGGAGATGTACAGCTCTTAGAAAATGGACAGCTCAACCTTTCCACAGAGGACTTAAAAAAACAACTGGAGTTAAAGAGATGAGTTGCAAGCCAAGCATTTGGAAATAGAGGCAACAGAGAGACTGAGACATCTGGAATGCTGAGGAAAATGAGAGGCAGAGGCAACATGAAAAGGAGATGCTGGCTCTTCACCAGAGTCATGAAGGTAATGGGGAAGGGAGTAACCGAACCTCAGAAGCAACAAAAGGTCAGTAAATTTCTTCCACAATTTACAGGGGGATAATTTTGATAGTTTAATTCATATGTTTGAGAGGGTATGTAAACAGTATTATGTTGACCAAGGGCTCTGGGTACAGTTCCTGACCCCCTTACTCCATGTTAAAGCTGTAACTGCAATGTCTAAACTGTCTGTTACTGATTGTTTAAATTATATTACAGTCAAAATGTGTTTGTTAGAATGCTTTAAGTTAACACCTGAAGCTTATAGGAAAACGTTTTGTGAGCATAGAAGCAAGGCAGATGAAAGTGTGTGTGAATATGTTGCTGAACTAAGCACTTATTTTAATAGGTGGGTGAGTGGATGTCAGGTCACCACTTTTGAATTACTGGAAGACCTTTTGGTGAGGATACAAGCCCTTAGCACTTTGCCTGAGGACATGAGAATCTGGTTAGATGATAGACAATGCAATACTGTAGATGAGTTGGGGAAGAAGGGAGACCTATACCTAGCAAGCAGGCATCACTGCACAGGAAAGGGAAACCCATTGGGAGACCTATACCTAGAAAGCAGGCATCACTGCACAAGAAAGGGACACCCAGTGCTGCTCATGGGTCTAAGGGAACCCATGGTGGGCAGCCCAGACTGCCCCAACAGAGTCTGCCAGTAGCAGGGGAAGCCACTAGTCTAGGTATATGTCCAGATCCAAGGGTTAAATGTTTTAAATGCAACCAGTGGGGCCATGTAGCATATAGACGTCCATGGAGGCAAGGTGAGGAACAAAAGGTGGGAGAGCCAGTAAGTGGGAATGACAAAATACCAGCAGTAAGTTGCCTTGAGACAACAAGGGTACCAAACTACCACAAGAAAGAGGGCATGGCTAAGAGAGACACAGCCTCTGACCTAACCATTGTGAAGCATGCAATGGTTACAGAGGTGCACTACTTGCTTGGGCAGTCTACTCCAGTCAGAGCTTTAGAAGGGACCCCATTCTAAATACCTTTGGCTAGGGTTCACCTTGACTGGGATGGTATAAAAGGAAGTAAGCAAGTAGGTGTGTTTGAGGATATCCCTGCAGATGTCCTTATAGGAAATGATTTTGATAATGCCGTACCATGTGTGCATGCAGTTACACGCAGTCAGGCTTGGAGACAAACATGTGGGTCTGGTAGCCTAGGGCAGACCCAGACAGACCACACACGTACAGCCAGGATTGGTGAGGTGGCTACTTCAGGGAGGGAACTACCCTGTAGCAGTGAGCCTGAAGGTGACCCACAGCTACTTGTGTGAGTACTGATGTTCCCTTGGACAGAATGACTGTAAGGGCAGAGGTGAGTAATAGTACCCAGGCTGACAGTGAGGCACCGTTGTCAGAGGATGCCAGACTTCCTGTGGAAGGGGAGCTGGGAAGGTTTACAAAGGGAGAGTTGAGACAGGCTCAGCTGTCAGACCCTACATTACAAGGCCTGAGCGAGGTAGCTAGTGAGGCACCTGATTCTCAAGGGAAATGGAAATCTGTATACTGGAAGAAAGGGTTACTGTATAGAGAGTGGACCCCTGAGGGAGGGCTAAAGGATGAGAGAATGCAGCATTTGGTTGTGCTCAGAGCCTACCATCTGGCATTTCTAGCAATAACCTGTGATATTCCCTTTGCAGGTCATATGGGCATAAAACGTACAAAGAGACATATTATGCAGAACTTGTATTGGCCTGGGATTTCCAGAGATCTAACAGGGTACTGCAGGACCTGTGAGCAGTGCCAAAAAGTAGGCAAAGCAGGAGACAAGGTGAAAACTCCTTTGATGCCTTTGCCTGTGATTGAGGAGCAATTTTAGAGGGTAGCTATGGATATGGGGTCTCTGAGTACCCCCAATTTCCACAGGGAAACAGTATATACTAGTGGTAATCGATCATTTTATCAGATACCCTGAGGCAGTGGCTCTGTCCTCCATTGAGGCCGAAAAGGTGGCAAATGCTTTGTTAGAGATTTTCAGCAGGATAGATTTTCCAAAAGAAATACTGACTGACAGAGGTGCCAATTTCATACCAGACCTGCTGGCTTGTCTGTGGAAGTACTGTGAGGTGAAAAACCTAAAGACCACCCCCTACCATCCCCAGATTAATGGTCTTGTTGAGAGATTAAACTCTACACTCAAGATGATGGTACTGCATTTGCAGACCAGTTCAAGAGGGACTGGGACAAATATTTGCCCTATCTGTTGTTTGTTTACAAAGAGGCTCCCCCGGAATCCTCAGCTTTTTCACCCTTTGAGTTGCTGTATGGGCATAGGGTGAGGGGTCCTCTAGATTTGATTTGAGATGAGTAGGAAGGTGAGTGTGAATTCCACAAGGACTCTGTTATGGCATATGTCCTAAACCTCAGGACACGGCTCAGGGAACTAATGGGCTTGGCCCAGGAGAACCTGACAGAAGCCCAACAGCAGAAAAAGGTCTGGTATGACAGGAATGCTCGAGCAAGAGAGTATGCTGTAGGGCAGCAGGTATGATTCTCATTCCTGTCAGACACAACAAGCTGCAGACAGCCTGGAAGGGATCCTACAAGGTAGTAAAGAAGGTCAGTGATGTTAACTACATGGTAGAACTGCTAGGCAGGAGGCAGGGGCACAAATTGTACCATGTTAACATGATGAAACTTTGCCATGACAGGGAGGCCCTTGTGCTGAGTATCTGCAGTGGATTGCAGGAAGAGTCTGAGGGGGATCTGGTGACTGATTTCCTCAGTGGGGGTCAGACTGACACCTCAGTGGAAGGGGTAGCAATGTCCCAGCAGCTATTTCCTACCCAGGGTCGAGAAAGCCCAGCAGTGTTACAGGAGTTTGGGGACATGTTCACTGGGAAACCAGGGTGCACCTATCTGGTGCAGCACCATGTGGATACAGAACTCCAAAGGCCGATTAAGCAGGCCCCTTATAGGGTGCCTGTGAGAGTCAAACAGACTCTGAGGGAGGAGATACAGAAAATGTTGGAACAAGGGGTAATTCAGGAGTCCAGCAGTCCCAGGGCCTCCCCAGTGGTGCTGGTACCAAAGAAGGATGGCAGCACCAGGTTCTGTGTGGACTACAGGAAATTAAATAGTCACACAGAGTCAGATGCTTACCCCATGCCTAGGACAGATGAAGCCCTAGAGCAGCTGGGTGGGGCTAAGTATCTTACCACACTTATCTTACCAAGGGTTACTGGCAGGTGCTCTTGACTCCCAGTGCTAGAGAGAGGTCAGCCTTTGTGACTCCTTTTGGCCTGTATGAGTTCACAAAGATGCCCTTTAGGATGAAAAATACCACAGTGACTTTCTAGAGGCTGGTAGATCATATCTTAGCAGGAGCAGAAGATATTGCCCTTGCTTCCCTAGATGATATTGCTAACTACAGCCATTCCTGGCAAGAGCACCTTCAGCATGTCAGGTAGGTGCTGGGCAGACTACAGAGAGCAGAGTTGACCATTAAGCCCAGCAAATGTCAGGTGGGTATGACAGAGGTCTATTACCTGGGACATAGAGTGGGGAGTGGTAAGATCAGACCAGAACCTGCCAAAGTGGAAGCCATTCAGGTGTGGCCTGCCCCTGTTACCAAAATGCAGGTGAGGACATTCTTAATGACAACAGGGTACTACAGAAAGTTCGTCCCCAGTTGTACCACCATAGCTGCTCCCCTCACAGACCTGACAAGGAAAAAACAGGCCAGATAAGGTAGTGTGGAGCGTAGCATGTGAGCAGGCATTTCAGAAGCTTAAAGGAGCTTTGGGAGGACCCCCTGTGTCAGCCAGTCCAGATTACAGCAAATAATTTGTTGTGCAGGCGGATGCTTCAAACCATGGGGTGGGGGCCATACTTAGGTTTCCTCAGAGGGAGAAGAGCACCCAGTAGTATATCTCAGTCATAGGCTGCAACCCAGGGAGGAATGCTATGCAGCTGTAGAAAAGGAATGCCTAGCCATAGTGTGGGCACTGCAGAAACTTCAGCCTTATCTGTATGGAAGGAAAATCACTGTAGTTACAGACTACAATTCCTTAACATGGTTACATTGAGCCAACCAGCAAAATGCCAAGTTAGTAAGGTGGAGCCTAGGGTTGCAAGCATATGATATGACAGTGCAGCACCACAGTGGGGTTACCAATGCCAACGCAGATGGACTCTCAAGACAGAGAATGGGGTAAAGTATTCCCAGATAGGTTCACCCTCTCAAGCAATGTTTCTCAAGAGGCACTTGAAAAACTAACTTGAGTTTTCATGGAGGAGAATTGTGACACTATCAGACCAGCTATCTGTAATTTTGTAAATAATCATACATTATTTGTGAATATTAATATGATTCATATGCTTGTCTTACAAATGTAAGAGAACTGTATGGTATGTACTGAGCTTCAAGAATGTAAGCACAATGTACCCTACTGGAAAATAACAGAAATGTATATAAACTGTACACCTGTGCAGATGTTTTAATAGTAGAAGCTGGAACATACAGAGTTAACTTGCAAAACTTCAAGAAAATAAGTTGAAAAGTAAAATGTTTTCTGATTGTGTTACCTGTCAATAAGCAAACACAATGTCGAGAGCTAGAGGTTTTCCTATTGTCTTGAAACAGAAATAATCACTAGGTTTCAAATGTAAAAGTAAAAGCAAAAACAGAAAAAAACACTACCACCAAATGTAGACTTTTAGGTCCCAATAAACAAAGAAGTCCAGAACTGTATAAAACCAAAAAGGACCCAAAAGAAGCTTTGGATTCCAATATTCCAGTATAAAAATCTTTAATGTAGAAAAGGCCACATAAAATCACATTGACATAAGTGCTTTCGTAGGCATGTATCCCACTTCATCAGATGCTAATGAAAACCATAAAGCCACTTATATAGGTTGATTCAAACTAGTCACATGACAAAATAATCAGCAAACATAAAACTTTTCTAAATCAAACATTTAAAGCTTCAGTATATATTACCCCATAATGAAACATCTCTATGCTTTTATATTACAATAAATAAATATAATACAAAAAAATAAACATATTAAATAAAACAAATATAAAAACATGAAAGATGTAAGTGCATTTATATTTGTAGGCACATAATTACCTAAAAGGAGGTCTCTTTCTCAACATTGGCTTTAAAGGGACATGGTCATTCAGACCATGCCCACTATCTGCCCTCAACTTAACTATCCATTTTTCTTCAAGGGTCTCTGTTGCATTATGTACATCACCTCCTCTAACGTTCTCATATATTCTTCCTATAATAAGAAACATAAAGGGATGTTCTGTGTCTATATCATATACATGTTTAGACAATGCACTAATTCTATCTTTCCTACTTATGTGGTACATGTGTTCCCTCATTTGATCCTTTAAGGGTCTGTCGGTCTTCCCTATGTAAAACTTCTTACATTTTTGACACCATGCAAATAAACTACATGCTTGGTGTCACAAGTGGCATATACATTACACTTGTACATCTGTCTGTCATCTGGATGCAAGAACCCCGAACTTGTATTTATCATATTGCAGAATTTACAGTGTCCACACGGAACTGTGCCTATCTGCCCTGAGCCTTCAGATCTACTCCTGAGATAACACAACTGTCTTTTAAGTAATAGGTTATTCCTAAACGAAAATCTAGGCTCTGGATCTACAATAGTGCTTAAAACTTTGTCCAACGTCAAAATCCCCCAATTCTTCCTAATAATATCCATATATTTATTCACATCAGTGGAATAGCATAAAGGTACCCTTAGAGTAATGCAACAGAGACCCTTGAAGCAAAATGAATAGTTAAGTTGAGGGCAGACAATGGGCATGGTCTGAATGATCATGTCCCTTTAAAGCCAATGTCGAGAAAGAGACCTCTTTTTAGGTAATTCTGTGCCTACAAATATAAATGCACTTACATCTTTCATGTTTTTATATTTGTTTTATTTAATATGTTTATTTTGTTTGTATTATATTTATTTATTGTAATATAGAAGCATGGAGATGTTTCATTATGGGATAATATATACTGCAGCTTTAAATGTTTGATTTAGAAAAGTTTTATGTCAGCTGATTTTTTACATGCATGAATGGGCGTACCTTCGTTGAAGGTTGTGTGCCAGGGCTGGTAACTCAGCATATAAAAATCAACTACCAATTATTAGCGGACCGGAGTTCCTCTGTGGCGATCCCTAACTGGGAAAAGCCGAATGACACAACAACATTATATTTATTTATTGTAATATAGAAGCATGGAGATGTTTCATTATGGGGTAATATATACTGCAGCTTTAAATGTTTGATTTAGAAAAGTTTTATGTCAGCTGATTTTTTTGTCATGTGACTAGTTTGAATCAACCTATATAAGTGGCTTTATGGTTTTCATTAGCATCTGATGAAGTGGGATAAATGCCTATGAAAGCACTTACGTCGATGTGATTTTATGTAGCCTTTTCTACATTAAAGATTTTTATACTGTAATACTGGAATCCACAGCTTCTTTTGGGTCCTTTTTGGTTTTATACAGTTTTCAAATGTAAAAGTGTTTAATTGTTTTACAGCTTCCAGTTCTGAGCAAACATCTGCGAGATATGTATTTTTCACACAGAAATGTTACATTTTGTTACAAAGAGTGGAGTCATCCAGGCTAACCCATCAGTAATATATGATATCAATTTAAGAGCTCTGTCAGAGACAGAGTGTGCATTTTGTATCTTGTCTTTGACCTGGAAACATCCATAATCAGTCCTTCTGCCTACGTGTTGCTCTGTTAAGTAAGTCTAGGGTACAGTAATATCTTTTAGATATAGTAGGAATATAGTAAATATTATTTTAGATGTTTTCTGTATTTATTTGAGACAGTCCTGCAGTGTTGTTTTAAAATATTCCTGTGATTTTGAACTCTGTAGTTACTGTGTTGATTGAGTATTGTCTTGTTATTTTATTATTTATTATTAAATATATTTAAACCTATCTTTGTGACTTATATTTGTGAGCCATACTTAAGCTCTTAGATTACTTTCATATGTATTTGTTGATACTGTACAGGCCACTCCTAAATATCCTTGGTCTTGGTCACACTTACCATTTGGATAATAGTAACAGTACACAGTAGGATTGGTCACCCTTTTTAAGGGCCTTTATAGTAGCTCATAAGTAGTGGTTGATGGCAATGATAACTACCTTATATTCTGGGCAGAAGGGGACATATCTAGTAAACCTGGTGCCAGCCTTCCCCAGGACTGTCTGTGTGTTTGTAAATAAATCAAATCTCAAAGTGTGTTTGTGTGTGTGTGTGTGTGTGTGTGTGTGTGTGTGTGTGTGTGTGTGTGTGTGTGTGTGTGTGTGTGTGCACATGTGTGTGTGCGTGTGTGTGTCAGCTGCTTGGGCAGGGACACAAAGCACTGGTTGGACAGAGAGGGTGCTGGAGGATTTGGCTTGACCATTCAGCTGAGTTCTTAATCCTATAGCTGTGCCAGTGAGGAGTCTTAAAGAAGATCTGGATTAAGAGGGAGAAACCAGGCCCAGACTGACTGTGATCTCTGTGTGCTCTTAAGGGAAATTGCAATTTAGTGTGTGTGTGTGTGTATATACCTGTCATCTTCCCAATGTGTACATCCCTCACTTGTGCTAGTGGTGAGGATTGAGGCTCCTTCATTACTGGGCTAGTGCAGGGGTGTCACAGGCCCTTACAAGCCTAGCCTAATTTACCCTTGCTATCATGACCAACACCTATTGCCTCTGTCTAACAGAGACACAGGTGGAACCCCCAGGATGAATTTTATGGTTACCCATCCAATCATCCAGAATGCATTTGAAAGGGCCAATGAGGTGCTATTTTTGACGTGAAGTGGGAGTCTAATCCATGGGTGTGGTAACCTCTGGGAGACAAATCTGTCCCTCCAGCAGGTTCTGTTGATGTAAAGGATCATAGGATCCAGCCCATTACAGCCCAACCCCCATCCTCCCCACAACCCAGAGCTAGCCAGTGATTACAAACCAGTCCCTATCCCCATCCCCCTCTAACCCTCAGCTAGCCAGTGATTACAAACCAGTTACATCACCATCCTCCCCAAAACTCAGAGATAGCCAATGATTACAAACTAGTCCCTATCCCCTTCCTCCCCACAACCCTGAGCTAGCCATTCATTACAGCACAGTCCCCATCCTCCCCACAACCCCAAGATAGCCAATGATTACATCTCAATCCCATTCCCATACTCCCCACAACCCCAAACTAGCCAGTGATTACAATGCATTCCCCATCCTCCCCATAACCCTGAGCTAGCCAGTGATTACAAAGAAGTCTCATCCCCATCCTCTCCCAACCCCAAGCTAGCCAGTGATTACAAACCAATCCAGCCCCATCCTCCCACAGCCTCAAGCTAGCCAGTGACTACAGCCCAATTGGCATCCCCATCCTCCCAACCATGAGCTAGCCAGTGAGTACAAACCAGTCCCATCCCCATCCTCCCCACAACCCCGAGCTAGCCAGGGATTACAGCACAGTCCCCACCCCCATCCTCCCCACAACCCCGAGCTAGCCAGTGATTACAAACCAATCCCCATCCCTATCATCCCCACAACCCTGAGCTAGCCAGTGATTACAGTCCAGTCCCCGTCCTCCCCACAACCCAGAGCTAGCTAGTGATTACAGCCCAGTCCACATCCCCATCCTCCGCACAACCCCAAACTAGCCAGTGAATACCACCCAGTCCCATTCCCATCCTCCCCACAACCCCCAGCTAGCCAGTGATTATGGCCCAGTCCCCATCCCCATCCTCCATATTAAGCTAGCCAGTGATTACAAACCAATCCCATCACCATCCTCTCCACAACCTCAAGACAGTCAGTAATTACAAACCAATCCCCATCCCCATCCTCCCCATAACCCCAAGCTAGCAAGTGATTACAATCCAATCCCTCCCCCAATACTCCCACAGCCTTGAGCTAGGCAGTGACTACAGCCCAGACCCCATCCTCATCTTTCCCACAACCCCAAGCTAGCCAGTGATTACAAACCAATCCTGTCGCTATCCTCCCACAGCCTCCAGCTACTCAATGACTACAGCCCAATGCCTGTCCCCATCTTCCCCACTACTCCGAGCTTACACGTGATTACAAACCAGTCCCCATTCCCATCTTGCCCACAACCCTGAGCTAGCCAGTGATTACAGCCCAGTCCCCATCCCCATCCTCACCACAACCCTAAGCTACCCAGCGATTACAGCCCAAACTCATTCCCATCCTCCCCACAACCCTGAGCTAGTCAGTGATTGCAGCCCAGTCCCCATCCCCATCCTCCCCACAACCCTGAGCTGGCCAGTGATTACAAACCAATCCCATCATCATCCTCCCCACAACCTCGAGCTGGCCAGTGATTACAAGCCAATCCACATCCCATCCTTCCCACAAGCCAGAGCTATCCAGTGATTGCAAACCAGTCCCCATCCCCATCCTCCCCACAACCCCAAGCTAGCCAATGATTACAAACCAATCCCATCCCCATCCTCCCCAAGCTAGCCAGTGATTACAAACCAGTCCAGCCCCCATCCTCCCCACAGCCCCAAGCTAGTCAGTGATTACAGCCCAGTCCTCATCCCCATCTTCCCCACAACTGCGAGCTCGCCAGTGATTACATTACAAACCAGTCACATCCCCATCCTCCCCACAACCCCAAGCTAGCGAGTGATTACAAACCAATCCAGCCCCCATCCTGCGCACAACCCCGAGCTAGTGAGGGATTACAGCCCAGTCCCCATCCCCATCCTTCCCACAACCCCAAGCTAACCAGTGATTACAAACCAATTCCTGTCCCCATCCTCCCCCAACCCTGAGCTAGCTAGTGATTACAGCCCAATCCCCATCACCGTCCCCATCCTCCCCACAACCCTGAGCTAGCCAGTGATTACAGCCCAGTCCACATCCCCATCCTTCCCACAACCCCAAGCTAGCCAGTGATTACAAGCCAATCCCTATCCCCTTCCTCCTTACAACCCAGAGCTGGCCAGTGATTACAGCCCAGTCCACATCCCCATCCTCCCCACAACCCCAAGCTAGCCAGTGATTGCAAACCAATCCCCATCCCCTTCTGCCCCACAATCCCGAGCTAGCCAGTGATTACATACATATCTCCATCGCCATCCTCTCCACAACCCCAAACTAGCCAGTGATTACAAGCCACTCCCTATTATCCCCACCACCTAGAGCTAGCCAGTGATTACAGCCCAATTCCCATCCCAATCCTCCCAACACTGAGCTAGCCAAGGATTACAAACCAATCCCATCACCATCCTCCCCACAACCCCAGGCTATCCAGTGATTACAAGCCAATCCCCATCCTCCCTACAACCCTAAGCTAGCCAGTGATTACAAACCAATCCTACCCCCATCCTCCCACAGCCTTGAGCTAGCCAGTGATTACAGCCCAATCCTCATCCCCATCTTCCGCACCACCCTGAGCTAGCCAGTGATTACAAACCAATCACCATCCCCATCCTCCCCACAACCCTGAGCTAGCCAATGATTAAAGCCAAGTCCCCATCCTCCTAACAACCCCAAGCTAGCTAGTGATTACAGCCCATTCCCCATCGCCATCTCCATCCTCCCCACAACCCTGAGCTAGCCAGTGATTACAAACCACTCCTATCCCCATCCTCTCCACAACCCCAAGCTAGCCAGTAATTGCAAATCAATCCCATCACCATCCTCCCCCAACCCCAAGCTAACCAGTGATTACAAACCAATCCCATTCCCATCCTCCCCACAACCATGAGCTAGCCAGTGATTACAAACCACTCCCATCCCCATTCTCCCCACAACCCCGAGCTAGCCAATAATTACAAACCAATCCCATCACCATCCTTCTCCAACCCCGAGCTAACCAGTGATTACAAACCAATCCCTATCCTCACCACAACTCCGAGCTAGCCAATGATTACAAACCAATCGCATCACCATCCTCCCCACAACCCCGAGCTAGCCAGTTATTGCAAGCCAGTTCCCACCCCCATCCTCCTCACAACCCAAAGCTATCCAGTGATTACAAACCAATCCCATCTCCATTCTTCCCATAATCCTAACTTAGCCAGTGATTACAAATCAAACCCATCTCCATCCTCCCCAGAACCCCGAGCTACCAGTGAGTAGAAAGCAGTCCCATCACCATCCTCCCCACCCTTGGCAAAATCTTAAAAAAATGGACTATACTCAGCTCACATAAGTCAATACTGTATTCTCTCTTCCAAGCAACATGGTTTCTGGTCCAGCTGTAGCACTTCCACTCTAATTTGGACCTCCACTGATCACACCCTTTAACTATGGGCAAGGGCCTCCTTACTGAAGCCATATTTATAGACCTTACCAGAGCCTTTGACACCTGGTTGACCACCCAGTCTTTTTTAACCATGTCACTGATAACCAGGATTAGTCCCGATGATGTTTTCTGCTTCCAAATTTACCTATCCATCTGACATTTCTCACTAAATTTTAACAACAGTGCATCAGCCACTGATCCCTTACTTAAAGTAGCCCCTAAAGGATAATTAGTGGCCCCTCTTCTTTTCTTTGCTTTCCATTTGTCTTTTGTTGATGCCATATCTTCAAGGTGCTGATGGACTTCATTCTCAAACAAGTGATGAATAGAAAAGGGGGAGATCAAAAAGGTCACCCTGTTATCTTTGGTAAAACCAATAAGACAGAAACATGCATGGATTGCACAACCTGGGCCAGTCTCTCTGCTATATTATATGCAACAAAACTAGATGATTTGTACTATTTGAGGCAATTGAAGCTTAATCACCAAGGGGTCTAAGAGGGTCTTATATTTCCAGGTGGGAGCCAGTGCTCATCAGTTCTGGATACTCCTGTTTGATCTTGTTTCAGCCTCCATGGTGTTCCGCAGATTTATGCCTGTGTTTGCAAGATGCCAGAGGCTGGAAGGAGTCAAGATCTTTCTATACTTGAATGACTGGTTCCCAATTTTCCAGGGTGACCCTGATCAGAACTTTCAATTTTGTGAGAATTACAATGAAACTTGTGAAGTCACAGTTATTACCATATCAGCTTCTTACATTCACTGGTTGATAGTTGCACAGCATCTATTGTGGGAAAGGATATTATCAATCCAGACCCATCTATCCAAGACAATCAATTATAATGCTGCTTCAGCTCAACTCAGCCTAAAAACATTGGGACTGATAGCTTTACTTATCCCTATGTTACCCCAGTGGTATATTTCACATAAGAATACTACAATGGACAGTAAGGGTTTGTTGGTCCCAGAGTTCACATGTCTTCACCCCCTATCAGTATCTCCAAGGCCTGCAAACAGCACCTCCAATTGCTGTATGGTACTAGACCATATCATCAAGGGGAACTCCTTCCACCTGCCACCTCCACAAACCTCATTCAATCTGAGTTATTTATTGGGCATGGGAGACACTACAGCATGCAAAACAATCCAAGATGTTAAAATGTCTCTGGAGTCCAATCTCCAAATCAACATATTCTAGAATGAGGGCATTTTTTCTGACATTATTGCCTCTATGGGACTTCCTTCCTCAAGGTACAACTGCAGTTAACTCAAGCAACATGACAGTGATTTGGTACATCAGCACAGGCTATGAGATTCTGGGAATGGACCATCCAGTCTAACTGCTTCCTGTTGGCCATCATATTCCAGAAGAGGCCAATTCATTTGTGGAAGGCAAAGTCACTGCTTATTGATACCCCAGTAGTGATACGTCAGCCACACATTGATCCACAAGTTGTTCCACCTGTGGGACAAGCCTCACTGTGATTTGTTTGTATTTCTGAAAATGCCAAATGCAGCAAATATTCTTCCCTGATAAATTTTGCTTTGGGTAGAGGGTATCCCAAGGATGTCCTCATCCACACATGACTTCATGTACTCTTTTGCACTTGTCCCTGTTTTCTCTGATGATAAGGTCCATACATAAAGCCAGAATATACAAGGCAAAAGTCCTCCTCAGAGCCCCTTACTGGCCTCCACATATGTGGTTTTCCATGTTTCTCTATTACTTTCTAATGAGGCTCTTTTGATTACATCCCAGAAAATATTGCTGCTTCACCCACTGTGCAGACTTCATCCAGATATTCACTCCATCAGACTCATGAGTTGGCTTCCCCATTTCCATTAATTGCCAGTCATCATTCTTTCTCTACATAAGTGAGGTAGATCATTTCCTTTTCTCAAAGGCCAAATATTTGTAAGATGTACAAAGACAACTAAACTTGTTTCTCACTGTTGACAGTGGAGAGAAAGTGAGATCCCCTTTTCACTCCATTCTCACCAATATTACTGTGCAAAAGGAGATACTGCAGCACAGCTAGCTGGAATTTATTTTGTAAATAATATTTTGTCATTTGTGAATATCAAATGAATTTATATAAGATGCTTGTGTTACAAATGTAGTAGAACTGTATATCAAGTGTATATCAAACTGCTCTGTACAGATGTTTGTGTTGAAAAAGTATTTATAAAGTCCTTGTGCTTAAAATGTATCCACTGTGATCCCTACTGGAAGAGAACAAAAATGTACATGCACTGTTGTAACTGTTAAAATGTATATGATAACAGAGGAGACTGGAGGATTAATCTCAATCCTGCAAACTTTAGAAAAATATTTGAAATTCAATTTCTTTATAGGCTAAGTCATAAAGATGTTTCACTGCAGCTAGAGACACAAAGTCTGCTCTAGGAAGCTTTCTGTATGTCTCTGGAGTGAACTAATTGCTACTGTTGAAGCATGAAAGAATGCAATTGTTTTATGACTTCCAGCATCTGCCAAAGATCTGAGTATAAAGCCCTTGCATGAGTATTTTTACAGGCAGTTGCTAAATGCTGCGAGCTTCAGCAATGGGGGTTTGCATGAGAACTAGAATTCAAATGAGCAGAAATGATGCCATTCTGCAAACAATCTCAGCAGTAATATTTTAGATATTATTTTGAGAAGTCTCTTAATGAGACAGAGCATTCTACATTCTGTGTTGGACCTGACAACAAGAACTACTCACCACATCATCTGCCTTGCTCTAATAGTAAGTTATTAGGGAATAGTATTATTTTCTTAGATTCAGTCAGAAATATAGCGAAGCTTAGTTTAGATTTTGTTTTTCTTTATTTGTGTGAGCCTGTACTGCAATGTTATTTTAAATATTTTCTGTGTTTTTGAACTCTGATGTCACTGTGAATATATATTTAACATTGTCTCGTTCTTTTATTATTTATTATTAAATATATTTAAATCTTTCATTGTGGTTTATCTGTGTAGAGATATTTAAGTTTTGAGAGTACTTGCATATTTATTTGGTGACACTGTGTGGGCCACTCCTAGTAGCCTTGTTCTTGGTCAAACTACCATTTGTATTAATATTAATATTACATAGTAAAATTGGACACCCTTAAGGTAGCTGGCAGGAGTGACTGGTGACAGTGGTAACTACCCTGTAGTCTGGGCAGAAGGGGCATAGCTAGTATATCTGTGCCAGCCTTTCCCAGGTGTGTGTGTGTGTGTGTGTGTGTGTGTGTGTGTGTGTGTGTGTGTGTGTGTGTGTGTGTGTGTGTGTGTGTCTGTGTGTGTGTGTGTGTGTGTGTGTGTGTGTGTGTGTGTGTGTGTGTAAATGAAATCTCAAAGAGTGTGAGTCAGCTACTTGGGCAGGGACACGAAGCACTGATTGGACAGAAAGGTTGCTGGATGTCTTGGCTTGGTCACTCAGGTGAGATCTCAGCTCTATAGGTGTGCCAGTGGGGGGTCTTATTGGGGATCTGGAGAACAAGGGAAAAACCATCCCTGGACTGACTGTGGTCTCTGTGTGCTCTTAAGGGAAATTGCACTTGATACAAAGAACTGCATCTGGAAATACTGTGTGTGTACCTGTTATCCTCTCACTGAACATCCCTCACTGTTGCCAGTGGTGAGGATTGAGGCTCCTTGATTACTGGTTGGCAGTGGTGGGTCATCACAATTACATTATTTTTCTCAAATATTTTATTTGGGGATTGGCTACTCCTCTTTCAAAGTGCATCTCATAGTTAGATTAGATTTATTCTTGGGATTAGAGTAATCTCCTCTAATCTCAGTCAAAGTGTAAAACCTTTCTGATAGGTTTCTTTCTTCTACACCCCCACTAGATCCTAGGCCTCCTTGGAATGTGAAGCTTACTTTACCCTCTTCTGAGCCAGAATCTCCAGATAATTGAAGTACCTGTCATAAAATACATTGTTTCTAGTGGCAGTAGCTTCTGCCATTTTCAGCCTCACACTCTCTCAGTTTATCCACCATGTTTTGTCTTACAAACACAGGATTACAGTAATAACTAGTCTTTCTTTTATATGTAAAGTGGTCATGGACAAAAACAAAAACATATTCCTTAGCCTGTCTTCTTCAATGAGTAATCTAATCAGGGAGAATATATCTTCCATCTAATGGATTTGCAATAGAAGTTCTGATTTTATTTTCCCAGAATGAAAGCTATTTGCAAAGACAACCAGTTATTTATATAATTCTCCAATATGAAATTATCATACTAAATATGGGAAGCCTTGTAGTCCAGTACCTGATACCAATTCCATTACAAGATTTGCAATCTCTACAACCTTGTTCAGAAAGTGACTTTTGATGTTGTGCAGCAGTGACCTGGCCTTCCCTCAGCACACTCACAAGCCATAATAAACTGTATATAATATTTGGGTCAAAACTTTCTTTTTGTGCTAGTGGTATCCTGGAGATACTTGGGGATGTTTCAGTAGGGATGTCCACTCAGGAGGATTCACTTTGGACTCTGTCTTGCTGCTAGGGAGGATAGACATTCTGTTATTAGATACAAAAGCTATGCATTTACCAGAATGATAGATGTGTAAGTAGGTCCATGCTCTACAACATGCCTTTTGCATAGCAATTCCTTCCCTTCTCTTCTGTTGATCTCTGCTCATCAGTATGTCCACAAAAGATCTGGAAATATTACCACCACAGTGCATGATGGTATGGGGGTGTTTATTAGTCTGGGAAGGCTTTATCTACTGAACAGTCCTACTGCCTGTGGCATTGGTCCTGCTGTTGCAGATAGTGTACCCACTTCTTACATATATATCATTGTGGTGAGTACCTGTGTTTCATTTGTCACAAGTTCGTTAATTTCACTGGACTTTTGTCTCAAGACCCTCAGTTGCATGGTGGCAGTAATACTTATGTTGCCTTATGCCAGGTTGTACATAAGGGTTATCCAGTGGGCTGTTTGAGTCCAGTGGACCAAGAATTTAGACCCCCCATTCATCTTACCACTTCAGAAGTCTTGCAGGTTTTAATTCAGTAGTGACTGAATAAAGCACACTTCTGCTGACTCTGACAGTTTTCCAAGTTGGTCTTCTACAAAGGGTCATAGCTTAACATTGGGAAGTCTCAGCAGCTGAATGGTATATCAACAAAAAAGGGGGAATCCAGTCTTAACTGCTTTATCTGAGAGTCTGACAGTACGCAGTCTTACTTGCTTTTGTAAGATGAACATGAAAATCTGGCAGGGCACTATTCTGTCCAACCATTTTTTCATAGCCAACAACATTCCAGGGGAACACATTTTCTACTGGACAGAATTAGCTGATATCTTCTACTTCCTCAAGAATAGTCTGTGAGCCAGACAATCATGCAAAAGCTGTTTTTTGTCTTAGTCTATACTGTGACTTTTCAAATTTCAAACCTACATCAGCTGCAAGAACTGTTTTTTTTTCTGTTTTCTTCCTGCAACATTCAGCTCAAGAATGCATACCGTCATTTAAAAATGGCCTCCTGGCTTCCTCTGTCCTATAACTCATCTCTTCATCTGATGAGGTTCATTTAGAAGGATGAGCTTCTCAATGCAAGAGTTATCCTCACAGTCACTCTCTGGTTCTCACCAGACATGTTTCTTCCTACTTCAACAGTGCCTTCTGGATGAGCAGTTACATTTACATCCAAGAAAAACTCTGCTGTCTTAACCATCCAGCAAACCTCACCCCGACCTTCAGTGTATAAAATCATGTGATTTCAGTTGGAAAAATAACCAGAAATGTCACCTTTTCAATTAAGGTAGTGTTTTTTGACTAATCTCTTTCACTGATTACGAAAGCTCTCCTCTTGCTCTCCTACTGGAGCATTTTTTTCTCAGTATGAGGCCCCAACAGCCCATTCATTCCCATGCAAAAGATGAGCGAACCTTGAAGGGAGAGTTGTCATCCATTCAAAGGGGGATTGTATTTTACTTGCATGCACTAATATCTCCTGCTCATGCCCATGGCATTCAAGGAGTTAGTGTGCAATGAGTCTGCACAATGCATATTCATGTCCTCCTGTGAAGTATTCAGTTGTTTCTACTTCCCTTGTAGACAGCACCCCATGCCATTACCAGTCTTCACCAGAAATTCAGCCATGTCTGAACACATGATCATCCCCCACTGAAGAAGTGAGCAGATTGAGCCTTTTCATTCCTCTGTCCATATCAGTTCTAACAGGCAGCAGAGCTGCTAACTGAACTTGGGTCACCAGGGTCAAAGAGAGGGCTTTATCCCTCCTTACTAAAGGACATAAATAGGATTGTGTAGATCTTTTCTTCTTCCTAAAGGCCTTCAACCCAGACATTTTATACCACTAAATAGATCAAGTTTTCTAATGTTATAAAGGTCCAGACTACTTTTCTGCACCTATCCATTGGTTCTTGACAACCTTTTTGAATTGTTTGATTCACGCCTTAACTATCATTCCATCAAAGTTTATTTGGCTGCCATTTCTAATTTTCATTCTGGACTGGATTCTTCTTATGTGGAACATTTCACATCACCCCTTCCATTTTATAGCTGATACCCCCCCCTTCCCAGGTATATACTTTATGCTAAAAAAGCTTATATTGATTCCATTCAGAAAGTTTTTTTTTCCTGTGGGTTTGAAGTACCTGTGCTCTGACTATCTTTATTTTAGTGGCCATTACTTCAATTAGGAGAATTTCGGTGTTAAAAATTATTTTCAGTATAGTCCGTTATTTAGTGCTCCATAAAGATAAAATGACATTTAGAATCACTCCCTATTGCATGCCTAAGATGACTACAGAGTCAAATATGTAGCCATAAACCTGTTTTCAAATTATTCAGATAATATGAATACTTCCTTCACAGCGCAGATATCCATAGGCAACTCATGTTTATTTTTATTTTATTAATGTGTTAAATGGGCAAGCCCACTTGACACAATTGTCACTTTTCTGGTGTGGCCTCTGGAGCACTGTCTGGTTAAGTGACTTGCTCTGTCTCAAAAAATAATCAAATGGAGGCTGAGGGAGTCAGTCCATGGGCAATAGGAAGTAGCTTGTTAACAGCTCATAGCCTTAATCTTTTGTAATTCTCTGTCTTATTTTGAAAGGATGAAGTTTCTATCCAGAAATAACCAGCTCTTCATCTAGTTTGTCAAATGCCAAGTTAGACCAATAGGATTCTAAGTTCACCCCTCTTTAAAACTGGTTAGCCAGCAGCACAGAGCTTTGCCTCACAAATTATGACAAGCACAGCTTCATGGGTCCATTCTGCTGGAGCAGTAGTTATGTCTACAACTTTTATTCATAATCTTGTAGGTGATATCTATGCAGCTACAGTGCAATGACAAAAAATCCTTTCAGTGGGGACCAAATAAACACCAATATATTTAAAAGAACTCTGTGCTCATAAATAATGAAATATTATTTTAATTTTATGGTCATCTGATAATTTCTATTTGTGCCTCTAGATTTATTGTGATTTATCTGGTAGCCTGTGCCTACTAGAATATTTCAGTATTGTAAATAGTTTCGGGAGATTATTCAGTTGTGCTCTAATATGCATGAACAGATTTCTGCAAAAAAAAAATGAAATCATGCCCTGTCCTCGTTAACATCTCTGCAACTCTGTGTTTCAATCCCTTAAGCATCTTGCCATGGATTTACAATACAGTGCAAACAATGGAGAGAAAAGAGAGTCTCTGCAAGGTTTCTCTTGTAATCTTAAAGGTATCAACAGATGTGCTTGAGAAAATCAGACTTTTCCAATATTAGAAAGAGGCATATCCAATCCACTATATCGGATATTTTTTTGAAATGAAGACTCACAGTTACCAAATGGGAGTTTATAGTGCACACAGAATCAATATCTAAGTGTTATCAAATGTCTGCAACCTATCTGCAAATCAACACAGATCTAAATCAGTTAAATCTGACTAAAAGGTGGCTATCACAGCCACCAAAGTGCCCATAAATAATTAGTATTTGTGATGTAAAATTCATACAAGTCTTTAGGACAGCAGCAACTAGTTCTTTTCTTCCTTGTATATGACTAAGACAAATGCATCTTTCCAAGATTCATATAAGGTAGCCATCTTTAAAATTATGTTTAGTAAAGTATCTAACCTTGTAATAAATGTATCTTTAAAAATCAACTCCAGCAGATCACCCATATTTGATGCCTTCCCTCTCAACTGCTTCACCAATTTATTATTGTCTCTTCTAATAAAATTGGCCTTGATAACTCTTTTTTTAGTAAATTTCACTCAACAAGAACAATTACAATTACTTTGAGAAGCTCCAATTTTATCTTTATCTCATATTATTCTGACAAGCCTCTGACTAATTATCTGTAATACTCTCTAAAATCTAGTATTGCTCCTGGATTGCTCATGGTACCCCAGCTCTCCTTCATTTAATCATGACCAACCTGTCAACCATCCATGTTGCTTCAGCATCAGTGATAAGGACCCCATGCAGCTGGCATTTCCCCCCAAATATGATACATTCAATGTTCCTTTACTGAACTTATTTATCTAGAATGAAATGTTTTTCCCTCCTGTGACTATCAGCATTCTCTGTTGCCCCTGACATGACTGTGGTTGTAGAACTAGGAATTAATCTTACATGCTAATGGTCTGTCTTTACTCAGCTGATATTATGTCTGAGTGCAACCAATTATCATATAATTAAGTACCTCACTTCACTGTCTTCCCTCAGTTTTGTGATTGCCTGTCATCTTGTTCTAAAGCTACCCGAGTTCCTACTCAGGATCCAAAGTATTCCCTAAATCTTTCATCTTCACAGTAGAAGGAAGGAAATCTTCAGTGTCTTATTTGTGTCCCCATTTTTGCTTTGAATGTTAAGAACTTGGGTTTCATGATCTGAAATACTTATTATATGCAAGGATTCTAAATCTGTTATCAAGTAAACATTCTCATTGTAATTGCCTTATGTAACCATGCATGGATTTAAAACATGAATAATATATTCCTGCAAAATATATCACTCCTGTGAGTCTAATCTAGAGCTAAGCAGAAATCAGTTAGGCCCATCAAACTGCAGAGCTTCCTAAAATGTGTTTCTAGTGCAGAATAACATGTACTTCACTAAACCATCACCCAACAACAAAGTAGAGCCTTCCTTTAAAGCCATTCTCTCTCCACTTATAAGCCATAAATAATTTTGCAATGAGTCCGTGGAGAAATATATGCTAACCACTGTGCTGTGTGTGGTCCCCAAAACTCTGTAACCACTACATACCTACTAAGGTTATCAGTAATCTTCTCATAAACATCCATGGGACAACCCCTACCTCACACCACAGCCACTACTCTTCTCCAAGAACACTCCTGAAATAAACATTGCTCCTCCTTGAAGCCAAACTTCATTAGTTTTAAATGTCAGATTACCTAGGATGGACTTTCTGCAACCATGCAGTCTGTCGGTTATGCTCTCTGACTGGGCTGGTCAGCCTGTTAATATTCCAACTACAGAATTTCATATCCATATAGTATCAAAGACTATTTGCCCAGGTGTCAATCACTTTATAAATAGGCTCTGACATTTGACCATTGGCTAAATATATGGTCTCTCTACTTGTACTCTCAGCCTGGGCTTTTATATTTCTTATTGAAACTTTATTGTTTTAGAGGTAAACATGTCAGGTACAGTTATGTTTGCCCACTGATTGTCTTTGTCATAATCATTACCAGTTCCTAGAAAGCACATTATTAGTTACAAAATCAAACTCTTGAGTTAAATAATATTCAGTAGAAAGGAAAGGAAAGAAATGGAACTCAATAACTAGACTTTTTTTTTACCAGGAACACTGCTTGAGCTTTCTAAGATGGCGTGGTTCACCACATTTTTGTTGTGAAGTTATAGCCCTGCTGTCCCACCAGCTGTCCAGCGTACCCTAAGTTAAACTTGTATTCCCATATCCATGTACCCTACACGCTCCACCTCATTGAAGATGCTACTCTCTGAGTGTTTAATAATATAAGCAGTTGTTCCTATTAATAGTTTGCAGTTCATTGGAAATGGGAGACTTCCAGTATGAGCAAATATTGTATATCAAGAGCTGTCTAGAATATATGACCTATATCATAACCTTAACTGGTCATAATGAAAACATAATATCTAGTTCAATAGTGTACTAGACTATTCTGACTTGCTTGATAACTCTCAATTTCAAATTTTGCCATATTTTATCTTATTGAGCAAATAAATGCTATATTTTAGAAAGGGCACATAATTTCAAATACTGGGCTTTTCATTTTGATGATGAAAATACTTCCTTTATTAATTGCTGATTTCAACCAACAGCACCTCTTTAAAACTCTACTAAAATAAGAGGACATAATACCATCCATTTGGTAATTAGTTTAACATAAATGCCTAATCATACCAAGTAATCATCACCCCCCCCCCCAAGTGGAATGATCAGCATTGTTTACTAGATTGTCTCATACATCACTGGCATGATGCAGTTCAACAAGGCTTGACAGGCTGCCTACACTATTATGAGATGCATGCATAACCATCTTCACTGTCTAATTTGCAGCATGTCACTTAAATAGAGACTAGACTATTCTACTTAACAACAGACTCCCTCCCCATTCAAATGTAATCAATGCTGCCAGTTATAATGACTTTAGTTAGATCAAGCCAGCTTAATGCCTTTCAATTAGCCAGTCATCATCTAGATCCTTTTCTCCTCATAGGCTATCACGAATCAACTTTAAGTAGTCCAGAGCAAAAGGCAAATACATTACCACTATTTGTTGCACTAACTCTGTATGCTCAACTCATTCTAAATATGTATTCAAACTGTATTTGTGGCTACTCATGTCTCCTCACAGACTCCATAAGATCAGCTAGTAAAATCCTGCATTGTACCCTTTACAGTCACAGTGGTGGTTTTTAATATCAGAGTTCCTAAATGTACTGGACTGAGACAAAACACTGTGAACCATAATCCCAAGGAGTACTATTTTGCCCATATTAAGCTGTGACTGGGGCCTGCCCAGGTTACCCTGCATAAACTCAGATAACCTCTGCCACCAACACCTTGCCCAATAATCCCAGTCTGTTGTCAGGAGGCCCAGTCTGCTTGTCACACTTAGACACTATCATTCTTCAGTTAAGATGCTATAACTTTCACATCAAGGAATAAATGCTTAAATTCTGAAACAGAAAAAAAATGAGTACCGTATGGTTTCCTAACCCTTTCTTAGCTTTATTATAGACAATTAAATAAAAAAAGAATTGTACAAACATTGGTGAAATAAATGTTTGAAAACATGTAAATGCTAAAATAAGCAATTATTTTTCAATGTCATTTTCCATTCAAACCTGATGACCATCAAACTTTGATCCTATTGGCCTTGAACCTGTTATTTCCCATATACTTAAGAAGTGTCTGATGCAGGGGTGAGAGCCAACTAGAGGGAACTATCATCTAGGTAGCCATGGTGGAATTTGCACCCACACATGCATCCACTGATGCAAGCAATGACTGTATTTCTGCTTAGGCCACAATCCCTCCCCTGGCGGCTTATGTGAGTGCCTTTGTCAGGTGACCAACAATGCCCTCCCCATGTAAGTGAGTATTCTTATCCACTCACCAATGAGGGTACTGTCACCAGCTTGGTCAGCTAAGCCCGGGTCCATGATTAATAGATGTAACTTTGTCTCCTGTAAACCTCCATCTGCATGCAGAAAAACAGCCATTTGGACCATCAATACTCCCCCCAGTATAGGTGAGTAGTCACTAGGTGCTCACTGCTATCCTTCCCCCAACTCTTCCAGTGCCTAAGCCACCAGTTTAACTTAGGTTGTACTCAGAGCTTTATCTTCTGTGCCAGCTGGGAAAAGCTAAACTGGTAATCATCCAGTTTGCAGACCGTTCATCTGAGCCATTGTCATTACTGGAGAAAAACTTACTTTATCCCCTAGTTGCATTTCGCTACAGAATAGGAAAAAAAGCTGTGACACTTTCTATCCCTGGTATCTTAATTTGTTTCTTGTTCCCTGTGATACAGAAGGGCAGTCAATATTTAAGAAATTCCACCTTTCATTTAAATGCTGTGGATCGTGTTTCTAGAGTTATTGTATTGCCTCTTGGGCCTGCAAGAATGTCTTGGCACCCATTGGAAAAAGGGTACTTTTCCATTATCGGGGCAACATTTGTTAAGAGCGCTTGGAATGTTACAACACACTTGCAATGATTTTGCAGCTGATGCTTAACTGGGTACTTTTCAGCATGCAGAAGATTGACTCATTTTAAGAAGAATTTGTGATTTCGTCTGGAAAAATTAGATCATTGTCTCACCACCTTACTTCCTGACAGCTGTGGGTTAGATAGGGAATCGCTTTCTAGAAGAGACAGAGCTCTCGTGGACTTTTGGTTTTTAGCTTTTGATGATGAAAATACTTCCTTTATTAATTGCTGATTTCAACCAACAGCAATTGTCCTCCCACAGAACGTTATAAGTATCCTGAAGGAGACGCTGAGCTAAAGGAAATAGCAATGTACCTTAACCGAATGACCTGAATAACTTTGACATCTTCAGATTGTTTGGTAGATACTAGTTCCTTTATTATTAGGCATTAACGTCTATGTTATCTGCTATACCTTGACCAGCAACAAATAGTAGTAGTAGTAGTCTTCTTTCGGCTTTTCCCGGTTAGGGGTCGCCACAGCGGAACTCCGATCCGCTAATGATTGGTACTGGGCTGAAAATTACTGAAATTTCCTTAAATAAGATTCCGATCCAAGGGGTGTGCTGTGCATCCTAACTTTGTTCTCTACCATACTTGTCATAGTGAGTTTTAGGCAGATAACAGTTTCATTCAGATAAGAAACCATATGTATTTTGCAATTATGCTGTCTTAATATCATGTAATGGTGAACTGCTGTGCTTCTGTAATACAGACATGAGCTGATATTTCTGTGAAAGCAAACAAACACTGCAGCACATACATCCGTGTCTCTTTTGATTTTCAAACATGCAGTGTCAGGGCTGACAACTGTGCAATCTTTGCATTCACGTGCTTCTGCATTACAAGTGTTGCCCTGATAACGGATAAGTACCGGAAAAAGAACCTTGAAATAAGCAGATAGATAAGTTGAAACATTAGTCCCAGTGCTCTGTATATCAACATAGCTGATGTAATTTTGTGCTCTAAAAAGTCTAGTTCACAGCAAATTCTTGACTCACTGCATTTCACTGTTTTCATCAGCTACTATAACAAATTGGACAGGCATATGTTATAACATCTGTGTACTATCATTTGCTTTCACTACTTTATTGTAGCAGCAGCTGTACAGACATACACCCTATGGACTCTTTCTGTAGAAATGTTCTCTTCTGACAAACAGCCCATTTGGCCAGTAAATTGCGATAAACTTAAGCAAGCAGTTGCCTTTCTCATTCTCTTCAGGTGTTTTCTTCAGTCTCAGTTTATTCTTTCTGCAAGCTTTGTTTTTAGTGTCCAGTAAGGTGTTTCATCTTGTTGTTGTTTGTCTTTCGGCTTTTTCCCCATAAGGGGTCACCACAGCGGAACTCCGGTCCGCTAATGATTGGCAGTAGATTTTGTATATATGCAAAAAAAATTTTTTTTTTGATTTTCTGTTCGCATACCCCCTGGTTTTATGAGGATTGGTAGTACAAAGAATCATGTAAAATTTAAAGTCTTAAACTCTACGTTAAGTGATAGCTCAGTGCACTTTAATTCTAAGATTTTTAAATTTTTTTTTTCAAATTGTGCCAATAGAAATGAAATATATTCACAAATCAGTACACAAATGGCAAATATCAGTTTCATGCTGCATCTGAAATGACTGTTTGTAATTCTGAACAACACAAATGTCAAACAGTTTAGGAAAAAATAAGCCTAGTAAAAATTAACAACATTCATAGGGAGTAAGCTCAAGTTTACATCAGTTCATTTATAGTACTATAGTGTCTTTTTAGTGGTTCTCTGACTTTCTGTCGATGGTATTCAACGATCTGATATACCAGCTTTCGCTGTTCCTTATTGTGAGTCAGCACTTAGCAGAAGTCAGTTGCTAATTTGACTGCTCGTCCGGCACAGTCATTAACAACTAGCAAATCTGTAACAGTTTGTTTCGCAATGATAAAGTCAGGCATGTCACTCCAAGCTGTAGGATCAGCTGTTAGGAAAGATGGGTTTATGTTGACAGCAGTGAACAGATTCATTGATCGTTCTGTTCTGAAGTCAGATAAGGCCATTCCCTGGAAACTGGCAACAGCTTTTGCATTGAGTCTTCTTAGATCTTCCTTAGTGGGTGGCTTTTTCAAGGCTTCAGTAATGTGCTGTTTCGATCTGGGAACAAGGACAGTGCTATGCGATCTTTGCTCAAATACCAAAGGTGTCCCTTGAGCTTTCCCAAAACAACTTGAGCCATCTGGTTGTCTATGGCTGTAAACGCCTCAAGTGTCTGGAACAGGCAGAGATCATTGAGTGTCAGTAGCTGAAAACAATGCCTTAAGGTACACTGTCACTGTGAAGAGGCAGATTCGACAAAAAGCCTGAATTTCATGTGCAGTTAATCTAAACTGCTCCCAGAAGGAGATTTTTAAGGCAGTAAATGCCTTTTGCCATCCACCTGGCATGATGGCATGTGTGAAGACTGGTAGAGAAGGGTGAAGGCTGCTGGCCTAGGCAAATAGAATTTGAAACATAATTCTGGCATTTGTAAATATAAATGTAAAGTACAGGCTTGTTTCTTAAATGAAAGAAAATACTAAAATGTTGAACTTCAAGATTGTAGCAACATTGCCATCTGCTGTAAGGAAAACTAAGTCAAGCATTTCAAATCTTTCCTTGAAGTTAAAATTATTTCAAATCTATCCTTTGATCTGTAGAGTTCAGAGTCAGCCTGCCTGGGCTAGCACATTCTTTCTTTGTTTTAATTTAAGGAATAATTACTAGAGTGTACATGTGAAATGTCTTTTATTGTTGTAGCTTCCTTAGCAGGTGTTAGATTGCTAAATAATGCAGCCTGTTGGCCTGGGAACTCCAGGCTAAGTGTCAAAGAAATGATGTAATGGGAACTAAATGAAAATGATGTAATCTGGGAGGGCCCACCAGAAACGTTTGTTAGTGATTTTAAAAACTATTGCTCAGAGAGAGACTGGAAGCATTTTGATCTTGGACATCTAACTCAGCACTGCCTATGCTCTTAAGTAAGTTATCTTAGACATGTGTTTTCTTGTAGCAATAGCTATGAAATTAGAAAAGATTAGACTAAGTGTTTTTCTGTTATGTCAGAACTGTACTACAGAATTATTTTAAGTTTCTGTGTGATCTCTGAACTCTTGAATGGCACTGTGGTGTAGAAGTATTGTCTTGTGTTTTTAGTAGTTATTATTAAATATTTTTAAACCCTTTTCAACTGTGGCTGGTTTATGTAGAGGTAATTTAAGCTCTAGAGTACATTGCATATTTATAGTTATTGTACTAAGCCCTTCCAATAAGCCTTGATTGCTTAAGTTACACTACTGTTGGATAATAATATTGCACAGTAATAATTGGACACCATTTTAAGGTCCTTTGGGTAGCTGATAATTATTAGCTGGTGGTGGCAGTAATTACTACTGTATAGTCTGGGTAAAGGGGCACAGCTGGAGAATCTGTGTCAGCCTTTCCCAGGAGTGTCTGTAAAGTTGTATAAATACTCATCTCAGAGATTGTGTGTGTGTGTGTGTGTGTGTGTGTGTGTGTGTGTGTGTGTGTGTGTGTGTGTGTGTGTGTGTGTGTGGGCTACTTGGACAGGGACATGAAGCACTGGTTGGACAGAGAGGGTACTGGAGGTTAGCTTGCCAGCTAGGATGTGATCTGGACCCTATAGCTATGCCAGTGGGGAGTCTTATTGGGGACCTGGGGAGCAAGGGAGCAACCAGCCCCAGACTGACTGTGATCTCTGTGTGCTCTTAAGGGAAATTGCACTTTACTGTGTGTATTTGTTATCCTTTCCTCTCATATGAGATGCCCTCTCTGATGTTAGCGGTGAGGATTGAGGCTCCTTGATTGCTGGGCCAGGGCACGGGTGTCACATATTAATTGGTGGCAGTGATTGGGATATGCACCTCACATATTAATTGGTTTGCAGTGGTGGGATCCACATCACATATTAATCAGTTGGCAAAATACTAATTGGCTTGCAGTGGTGTGGGTAGAGTGAATCCTGTAGCTTGTGTACAGTGATCTCTGAAGGTGTTTTGTACTCTAAAACAGCCACACAGTGAATACTCAGAGTTAAGATCACAATTGTTTTATTTCTTTTGTTAGCTTAGTTAGTCAGGGTGAGCAGGCAGCATGTCAGCAGAGGAGTATGGAAAGCTGACAAGGAGCCAGCTGGTAATGTGCCAGGCTAGGGGACTGGTGCAGGGAAATCTAAGGCAGACCTGATTGCAGCCTTGGTTACAGCTGCACCAGAAAACAGCATCCAGGAGGACAAGCAGACTGGCAGTGGAGATACAATATCCTCAGAGAATGGACAGCTCAACCTTCCTATGAAGGACAATCAGACTGGCAGTGGAGATACAGTATCCTTGGAGAATGGACAGCTCAACCTTTCTGCAGTGGACTTAAAAATCCAGCTGGAGCTAAAGAGACTTGAGCTGGAGGCCATGCATTTGGAGATAGAAGCCAAAGAAAAGGAGCATCAGAGGAGGCATGAGAGGGAAATGCTGACTCTTTGCCAGAGCCATGGCAGTAATAGGGAAAGGAGTAACTGGACCCCAGAAGCACAACAGGTCAGTAAATTTCTTCTGCAATTTAAAGAGGGGGATAATTTTGATAGTTTCATTCATATGTTTGAGAGGGTATGCAAACAGTCTAGTGTTGACCAAAGACTCTGGGTACAGTTCCTGATCCCCTTACTCCATGGGAAAGCTGTAACTTTTTTGTTAAAAATGCCTGACACTGTCCATTTTGATTATACTGCTGTAAAAAAATGTCTTAGAATGTTTTAAGCTAACACCTGAAATGTATAGGAAAACGTTTTCTGAGCATAAACGCAAGGCAGATGAAAGTGTGTGGGAATATGTTGCTGAACTGAGCACTTATATTCATAGCTGGGTGAGTGAATGTCAGGTCATCGCTTTTGAAGGGCTGGCAGACCTTTTGGTGAGGGAGCAAGCCCTTAGCACTTTGCCTGAGGACATGAGGATCTGGTTAGCTGAGAGACAATGTGCTACTTCAGATGAGTTGGGGAACAAGGGAGACCTATACTTGGCCAGCAGGGCAGCCCTGCACAGGAAGGGGACCCCCAGTACTGCTCATGGGTATAAAGGAACCCATGGTGGGCAGCACAGACTGCCACAACAGAATCTGCCAGTAGCAGGGGATGCCACTAGTCCAGGTACACATCCAGGAGCTATAGTTAAATGTTTTGAATGCAACTAGTGGGGCCATGTGGCATATAGGTGTCCACGGAGGCAAGATGGAGAACCAAAGGTGAGGGAGCCAGTAAGTGAGAAAGACAAAATGCCAATAGTAGGTTGTCTTGAGACAACAGGGGTACTAAACTACCATCCTGCAGATGTCCTGAGAGGGAATTATTTGGATGAGGCAGTACCAAGTACCTATGCAGTTACATGCATTAAGGCTAGGAGACAAGCATGTGGGTTTGGTAGCCTGGGAGAGACCCAGACAGACTGCATACTTGCAGCCAGGACTGGTGAGGTGGTTACTTCAGGGAGTGAGCTACCCTGTAGCAGTGAGCCTGAAGGTGAGCCACAGTTGCTTGTGGGTACTGATGTTTCCTTGGACAGGGTAACTGCAAAGATAGAGGTGAGCAGTAGTAGTACCCAGGCTGACAGTGAGGCACCACTGTCAGAGGATGCCAGACTTCCTGTGGAAGGGGAGCTAGGAAGGGTTACAACGAGAGAGTTGAGACAGGCTCAGCTCTCAGACCCTACACTGCAAGGCCTGAGGCAGGTAGTTAAGGAGGTACCTGATTCTCAAGGAAAGGGGGAATCTGTGTACTGAGAGAAAGGGTTACTATGCAGAGAGTAGACCCCTGAGGGTGGGCTAGAAGGTGAGAGAGTATAGCAGTTGGTAGTGCTTAGAGCCTACCATCTGGTGCTTCTAGCCATAGCCCATGATATTCCCTTTGCAGGTCATATGGGCATAAAACGTACAAAGAGGCATATTATGCAGAACTTCTATTGGCCTGGAATTTCCAGAGATGTAACAGGATACTGCAGGACCTGTGAGCAGTGCCAAAAGGTAGGCAAGGAAGGAGACAAGGTGAGAGCTCTTTTGATGCCTTTGCCTTTGATTGAGGAGCCATTTCAGAGTGTAGCTATGGATATTGTGGGTCCTCTGAGTACCCCAAGTTCCACAGGGAAAAAGTATATCCTGGTGGTAGTGGATTATGCTACACAATATCTTGAGGCAGTGGCTTTGTCCTCCATTGATGCAGAGAAGGTGGCAAATGCTTTGTTAGATATTTTCAGCAGGGTAGGTTTCCCAAAAGAAATACTGACTGACTGAGGTGCCAATTTCATGTTAGACCTGCTGGCTTGTCTGTGGAAGTCCTGTGGGGTGAAGCACATGAAGACCACCCCCTACCATCCCCAGACTAATGGTCTTGTTGAGAGGTTAAACTCTACAATCAAGTCAGTGCTACAGACATTTGCAGATCAGTTTAAGAGGGAGTGGGGCAAATATTTGCACCATCTGTTGTTTGCTTACAGACAGGTTCCCCAGGAATCCACAGGTTTTTCACCCTTTGAGTTGCTGTATGAGCATAGAGTGAGGGGACCTCTAGATTTAATTCGAGATGAGTGGGAAGGTGAGTGTGAGTCTTGCAAGGAGTCTGTTGTGGCATACATCCTAAACCTCAGAACAAGGCTCAGGGAACTCATGGGCTTGGCCCAGGAGAACCTGGAAGAAGCCCAACAACAGAAAAAGGTGTGGTATGGCAGGAATGCTCGAGCAAGAGAGTATGCTGTGGGGCAGCTGGTAATGGTTCTCATTCCTGTCAGACACAACAAGCTGCAAGCAGCTTGGGAGGGACCCTACAAGGTGGTAAGAAAGGTAAGTGATGTTAACTACATGGTGGAACTGCTAGGTAGATGGCAGGGGCACAAATTGTACCATGTTAACATGATGAAACCTTACCATGATAGGGAGGCCCTTGTGCTGAGCATTTGCAGTGGATTTCAGGAGGAGTCTGAGGGAGATCTGGGGACTGATCTCCTCAGTGAGGCTCGGGCTGACACCTCAGTGGAAGAGGTAGCAATGTCCCAGCAGCTGTCTCCTACCCAGGTTCAAGAAATCCGAGCAGTGTTGCAGGAATTTGGGGACATGTTCATTGGGAAACCAGGGTGCACACACCTGGTGCAGCACCAGGTGGTTACAGGACCCCAAAGGCCTATTAGGCCCCTTATAGGGTGCCTGAGAGTGTCAGACAGACTCTGAGGGAGGAGGTACAGGAGCAGTTGGAACTAGGGTTGATTCAAGAGTCCAACAGTCCCTGGGCCTCCCCAGTGGTACTGGTGCCAAATAAGGATGGCAGCACCAGGTTCTGTGTGGACTACAGGAAATTAAATAGTCACAAAGAGTCAGATGCGCACCCCATGCCTTGGACAGATGAGACCCTAGAGCAGCTGGGTGGGGCCAAGTATCTTGCAACCATTGATCTTACCAAGGGTTACTGGCAGGTGCCCTTGACTCCCAGTGCTAGAGAGAAGTCAGCCTTTGTGACTCCTTTTGGCTTGTATGAGTTCACAAAGATGCCCTTTGGGATGAAGAATGTCCCAGCAACTTTCCAGAGGCTGGTAGATCATATCCTAGTAGGAGCTGGAGGGTTTGCTTTTGCTTACCTAGATGATATTGCTATCTACAGCCATTCCTGGCCAGTGCATCTTCAGCATGTCAGGGAGGTGCTGGGCAGACTACAGAGGGCAGGGTTGACCATTAACCCGAGCAACTGTCAGGTGAGTATGGCAGAGGTCTCCTACCTAGGACATAGAGTGGGGAGTGGTAAGATAAGGCCAGAACCTGCCAAAGTGGAAGCCATTCAGGCATGGCCTGAACCTGTTACTAAAAAGCAGGTGAGGGACAGCAGGATACTACAGAAAGTTCATTCCCAATTATAGTACCATAGCTGCTCCCCTCACAGACCTGACAAAGAAGAACAGGCCAGATAAGGTAGTGTGGACCCCAGCATGTGAGCAGGCATTTCAGAAGCTTAATGAAGCTTTGGGAGGGCCCCCTGTCTTAGCCAGTTCAGACTATAGCAAAGAATTTGTTGTGCAGGTGGATGCTTCAAACTATGGGGTGGGGGCTGTACTTAGCCAGATTTCTTCAGAGGGAGAAGAGCACCCAGTGGTTTATCTCAGTTGTAGGCTCCAACCCAGGGAGGAATGCTATGCAGCAGTAGAAAACCAATGTCTAGCCATAGTGTTGGTACTGCAAAAACTTCAGCTTTATCTGTATGGAAAAAAATTCACTGTGATGACAGATCACAACCCTCTAACATGGTTAAACAAAGCCAGTCAGCAAAATGCCAAGTTGTTAAGATGGAGCCTGGGGTTGCAAGCATATGATATGTCAGTGCAGCACCACAGTGGGAGTAGCAATGCCAGTGCAGATGGGCTCTCAAGACAGGGAATGGGGTGAGGTACACCCAGATAGACCTGACACTCTCAAGCAATGCTTCTCAAGGGGCACTTGAAAAACTTGCTTGAGTTTCCCAGGGGGAAGAGATGTGAAGATTGGAGGAAGATGGGTGAAGGCCGCCAGCCTAGTCAAATAGAATTTGATACATAATTCTATCAATTGTATAAATAAATGTCAAATACAGGCTTGTGTTTTAAAATGAAAGAAAGCACTGTAAAATGTGAACTTCAAGATTGTTGCAACATTGCCATCTGCTTTAAGGAAAACCAAGCCAAGCATTACAAATGTGTCTTTTGAAATTGAAAAGATCTTATGAATTTCTTTGATGTTTTACAAGTTGGCTCCAGTGGGTCTGGATGAAGGTGTCATGCCCATTGTTTTAAGGTTAATGTTAAGGGCCAGAATTTACATATGGAAGGTGCTTTATTGCTCTGGTTTCTGCTAGAGTGTATATGTGAAATGCCTTGTATTGTTGTAGTTTCCTGAGCATGTTAGCTTGCTAAATAATGCAGTTTGTGGCCTGAGAAAACCTAAGTGTCAAAATGATGTAATTTGGGAGGGCCTGAGCAGAGCTGTTGGTTAGTGTTTAAAAACTATTGTTTAGTGAGAGACTGTAAGCATTTTGATCTTGGACATCTAACCCAGCACTGCTTGCTCTTTATGTATGTAAGTAAGATAATAGCACTGTGATTTCTCTTAGGAATAATTAAACTTAGATGAAAGTTAGACTAAGTATTTTTCTTTGAAATCAAATCTTTCCTATGATATTCTTTTACATTTCTGTGTGATCTCTGAACTTGAGTAGTATTGTACTGTAGTAGTATTGTCTTGTGTTTTAATTATTTTTTTATTAAATATTTTAAAACCTTTACCTGTAGCTGGTTTATGTAGAGATAATTTAACCTCTAAAGTACATTACATATTTACAGATTTTACTGACAAAGTCACTCCAAATTAAGCCTAGACTGAATAGTCACATTACCAATTGGATAATAATATTGCACAGTAATAATTGGACACCCTTTTAAGGGCCTTTTAGTAGCTGATAATATTAGCTGGTGGTGGCAGAAATGAATACCGTATAGTCTGGGTAAAGGGGCACAGCTAGAGAATCTGTGTCAGCCTTTCCCAGGAGTGTCTGTGAAGTTGTATGAATACTTATCTCAAAGTGTGGGTGTGTGTCAGCTACCTGGGCAGGGACAGGAAGCACTGGTTGGACAGAGATGGTACTGCAGGTTAGCTTGCCAGCTAGGCTGAGATCTGGACCCTATAGCTGTGCCAGTGCGGAGTCTTATTGGGGACCTGGTGAACAAAGGAGCAACCAACCCCAGACTGACTGTGATCTCTGTGTGCACTTAAGGGAAATTGTGCTTTACTGTGTGTATAGTCATCCTTTCCTCTTCTAGGAGATGACCTCCCTGATGTTAGTGGTGAGGATTGAGGCTCCTTGATTGCTGGGCCAGGGCATGGTCGTCACAATTTTCAAATAAGTTTTTCAAACATCTGCCCTTCTTATACACAATAACTGGGGCACTACTAATACATTTCCTCATCTCATCACAGGAGGACAAGATAACCCAGTTTTTAAATAAAATATCTGCGATTCGCTGACTGTCAGAGTTGAATGTTGTGACAAAGGCTGACCTAAAATTTCTGTCAGTCCCTGCATCTGGTCTTCCACCACCAACAGTACAAGAAATTACCCCCGGAGATTCAGTGCCTGAACCCATTGGTTCAAAATGGTCATAAGTTTCCTTGTCCCTGGATAGAATAGCTCTGAAATGACTCCTTTCCCTCTTGTTGACAACCTCCATCACGACCTCCTGGATTAAAGTAGGGGGATACCATCTCCTCAAAAACATAGCCTTCAGGATATCACACTCATTCAAAAAAGACTCAAAATGTGACACCGTATGTGCCGCTCTCACAAAGTGCCCCTTGATAACTGCCTTTTTCTGTTTGAATAGGTGTGAGCTGCTAAAGTGCAAGAAGCTGTTTGAGTAAGTTTATTTTCTGAATATTTCAGCAATGAAGGACCGAGAAACAGTGTCCTTAATTAATCTCTCATCCAAGTAAGGAATTTCATTTCTCCCTACCATGTGTGTGAACCTCAAAAAAGTGGTCGACCCATTAATTTGTCAAAAACTCACAAACCAGCTCCGAGGGGCCATCCCACAGAAGATATCATCCAGGTAATGCACATAGGTCTTACAAAAGGGATAAAAATGAGACTCAAACAAAAACCTCTTTTCCCATTCAATCATCACCATATTTGCAAAAGTACCCCCACACGGTGAGTCCATCGCCACCCCATCAGTTTGCAGGAAGACCTCATTGTCAAATAAGATGCAATTCATAGGTTCATATGTTGGTACTAGACTATCGGCCTTTGGGCCTATACAAGCCTAGCCATAACAATTCCCTGGATATTTCTTCCCACAATATTTATTTCCCTGGACCCTTGTCTAGCAGGGCAAAAAACAACAAGTCAAAAAACTACAGTTGAACAATGTTTATTTCCAGGATTGTGTCAGGTTAGGCATTGTGCCTAAGGGTTTTACACATGTGGAGTTACCTGACGGGTTTAGTGGCCAACTCTTTGTTGCATAAAGAATTACTTGAACTTTTTAATAAGCATGGGATGGAATACATGGAGTTTTTTATCAAACTTAATGAGCTACTACTCTCTGCATTTATTAAAGAAGCTACTGCTTTAGACAAATTGACTTTAGAGGATGTCTTGCATTTAAATAACTTGTTTGAATACAATATAGTGTTCAAAAGTATAGAACACCAGATTGACATTATTAGGGAAAGGATGATGAAAAAAACTGACCAGGATAGGTTGCAGTACAGGAATGCTATGGCCTACCCCGAACCCCTAAATCTCAGAGCTGGGGAAGGGGATTTAACAACTTTGATAATATTAATTTTGCAAATATGAATAATGGTTTGCATGAGAATGATACTGTCCCCCCCCTCTTTTGGAGGAAGGGGATTTTCCCCCTCTGAGGAGGTTGGAGAGGCTGAGGAACTGCTACAACAGGGAGGGGTTTCCCCAGGCGAGTACAACTGTATACAGGGGTCGGGGCAGGCGCAGACCCCAGCAGATGATGGGAGGTCAGAGGGGAGGATTTCAGTTGTAGAATCGGGTCATCAGGTCGTGGTGACCGATACTTGTAGAATTTTCAGAATTCAACTGGGGATTTTAATGTATTTAATTTTTCATCATTTAATATAGAGATGACTGACTGTGACCTATTGGCTAGGGGCTTGACTTTTGTGCCCGTTAATAATTTTAATTTGGTCAGCATCCTAGTGGATTTAAAACATTTTATAAGGAAACTCAATTTGAATTCCTATTTTTAGTAGGTGATCCTTTACATATATCAAGCACTTTTAACCCTCCGTTACATCCCTCTTTACAAATTTTTAAAGGATCTGTGAAATAAATATGAGAAACATTCCCAGGCAGAAACCTTTTTTGAATTTGAGTGAGGCTGAAGAAGTAAGCCTTAAAAAACTGAGGAGTAACCCGGATGTTAGAATTATCAAGCCTGACAAGGGTGGAGGATGGTGGTGATGGACACGGCAGACTATAACACAAGGATGAAGGAGATGCTTAATAGTGTCCATTACAGAAAAACTTCCTTAAATGAACTTAATGGGGTATATCACAAAGTTAGAGACCAGTTGAATGATATGTTCATTGAGGGGTCTCTGACGATAGACAAGTTCAATTATATGTCAGTTTCCCACCCAAAAACTCCCACTATTTTTGGCTTGCCTAAAATTCATAAAAGCCTTTTGAATCCAACTATGCGACCAATCATGGATGGGCAGGGGTCCATCACTTACCCAATAGCGACATTTCTTGACATCAAATTGAAATCATTGCTGGGGAGTGAGAAGTTTATGTGTAAGGACTCCTGGGACTTCCTGGACAGGATCAATAATCTCTGTTATATTGAAACCGGGTTTTTCATTATGGGGGACGTAAAGGGCCTCTACATGGTAATACACCATGATATTGGACTAGAATGGGTTTGTGACTACCTACTCTCTATAGGGGTGTCCCAGAGTAGGATTAATGTTTCCAAACAGTTGTTTGAACTGGTATTAAAGAGGAATTGCATTTTATTTGACAATGAGGTCTTCCTGCAAACTGATGGGGTGGCAATGGGCTCACCGTGTGAAGGTACATTTGCAAATATTGTGATGATTGAATGGGAAAAAAGGTTTTTGATTGATTCTCATTTTTATACCTTTTGTAAGACCTATGTCCATTACCTGGATGATATCTTTATTCTGTGGGATGGCCCCTCGGAGCTAGTTTGTGAGTTTTTGACTTATATTAATGGATCGACCACTTTTCTGAGGTTCACACACACGGTAGGGAGAAATGAAATTCCCTACTTGGATGTGAGATTAATTAAGGACACTGTTTCTTGATCCTTCATTGCTGATATATTCAGAAAGGAAACTTACTCAAACAGCTTCTTGCACTTCAGCAGCTCAGAACCACTCAAACAGAAAAAGGCAGTTATCAAGGGGCAATTTGTGAAAGTGGCATGCATGTTGTCACTTTTTGAGTCATTTTTGAATGAGTATGATATCCTGAAGGCTATGTTTTTGAGGAGATGGTATCCCCCCACTTTAATCCAGGAGGTCATGATGGAGGTTGTCAACAAGTGGGAAAGGGGTCATTTCAGAGCTATTCTATCCAGGGACGAGGAAACTTATGACCATTTTGAACCAATGGGTTCAGGCACTGAACCTCCAGGGGTAATTTCTTGTACTGTTGGTGGTGGAAGACCGGATGTAGGGACTGACAAAAATTTTAGGCCAGCCTTTGTCACAACTTTCAGCTCTGACAGTTAGCGAATCACGGATATTTTATTTAAAAACTGGGTCATCTTGTCCTCCTGTGATGAGGTGAGGAAATGTATAAGTAGTGCCCCAGTTATTGTGTATAGGAAGGGCAAATGTTTGAAAAACTTACTTGAAAATTACAAGGGTGAATCGGTAAAAAGTACTATGAGAAAATGAGGGGCCTGTAACCAGTGTGGATATTTTTTGGATGGCTCAATGGTGACCATTAATGGCCAGCTTCTTAGACTTAAGGATAGGTTTACATGTCAGTCTGAGAGGGTGGTGTATTGTGTTCCATCTGCATACAATGTCCCTGCTTCTATGTAGGAAAAACTGAGAGGAAACTCATGAATAGAATCTACGAACATGTGAGTGACATTAGATTGAAAAATAAAACAAAAGCTCTAGCTAGGCACTACACTGACCATGATGGTCATTCATTCAGGTTTGTTATTATTGATATGTTAAGGAGGGCTCAGAGGGGGGGGGCCATGACCCCTGCGACTGGAAAAAATGGAGGCATTATGGCAGTTAAGACTGAATGCAACTTGTTGGCCAGGCTTGAATGACATGTTTTCTCTAGCCAGTTTTCTAAAGTTAAGGGCACTGGAAAGATAACTACCTTTTTTGTTTTTTCGTGATTTGTTGTTTTTATTTTTGTGATTTGGATGTATTAAATGTATTTCATTACTTTTTTTAGTATCTGATCTTATTATGTTGAGCTAGTTTTAATTATAGTTTTAATTATATATATTCTTTGGATGGGTTTACCGTCATACACCACCAGGCTTGCCTTTATTAGGAGGGCTGACTGATGGATTTACCCATTTTTTATATCCTGTAGGGATGGTTTAGAGAAAAATCATTTTAAATAAATGTTTTAGGGGTCTATATCACATCAAACTTTTAATAGTTCAAATCACTTAACATCAAACTCAAGTGATCGAACCATTAAAAGTTCGAAATGATGTGAGTGGCATTTTCAATAGGGAAATTAAACATAAAGGGTGTAGGCAGGGGGGCAAGCCCCCCTGCACCCCCATGTGTTTTGTTTTACACCTCACTTTTTTTTTTACTTTCAAAGTATTATATTTCGATCATTTAAGTTTGATCTTTAGTGATTCGAACTTGTAATACTTCGAAATTATGATATAGACCCATGTTTTAGATGGTGATGTATAAAGCTTCTACAGGGCTAACATGATCTAACAGTATTGCAAGAGGTGTTAATTGGGGTTGGGTTTATATATTGTGTGCCTCCTGTTCTGTCTCTTATCTTGATAAAGTCTCTGAACTGACACAGATGAAAGCACTTGTGGTTATTTTTGAATAAAGTGTTTCTGGTGATTAACCGGTCTTGGCAACCTTTTTTAGTGATTGAACATTGGACTGTGCCTTTGACTATTCTAATGTGGGTAGTCTTGCCCTACTGGCTTCTGGATTCGGGGCTTATCTCTGGTTTTAGTTCGTGTTTTTTTACCTGGTTTGTCCTGTGGATCTATTTGTGGTTAGATATTACATCAGCCTCATATGGATGCATTTTTCTAATATTTTGGAGAGGGGAGAGAGACTTGCTATGGGTCTATAGTTATGAAACTCTGTAGATGTGCTGCCTTTGTGCAGTGGTATGATGTAGGATTTTTGTCCAAAGTGATGTGGCATATCTTTCTGCTATGGTCCTGTTAATCAGTATGCAGCCATTTTTAGGTAGTCTGATGGTAGCTGGTCTAAACCTACAGAAGTTTAAGGAGCAACGTTATCATGAACGAGGTAGGCACTGGATTAAAATTGAAGAGCTGTGGGTGGTTTTGATTGGACAGGGACAGGGGGGGAGTATTAGTGTCTAAGAGTCTTTCATATTGTCTGTTTTTGGGAAGGGAATGGTGATCTTGCCAGGGTGGAGTAGTTTAGTGATGACCAAAAAGTTTTGGGTTGTGTTTTTTTTTGTCTTGTAGGATGGTGTATTATGTTTGCTTATCCTATTTGGCATGGAGTTTTGCAAAGTTTCTAAGATGTCTAAATTCCTGGAAGGCATTTTGAGTTCTATTTTATACCAATTTTTCCAGGCTTTATCCTTTTTATATCATGATTTTTTTTGTTTCTTTTATGGTGCGGGGTTGGACTTTACTCTTTTATTATGTTCTGGTGCTTCATTATTTAAGGTCTGTAAGACTGTTATTAAAGTGTTCCACATCATTATTATATAATAATTTAATATTAATTAAAAATTTAATTAAATTATTTCATTAAGAATTAAATTATTTTTAATGTTAATTTATTAATTAATTTAATAATCTGTTATTATTATATAATAATAATTATTATTATTATAGTATTATGGTGGGCAAGTAGGGAAATACATAATCTGGAAGAGTTTGTAAGGACCCAGCCCAGGACAGAATTATTTATTTTAATTGTGAATTTGTCCTAGTAAAAGTCTTTACTGTTGAGTAAGATCTAAGTTAGAGGTCACCTGCTTAAGAAAGAATTGTACTGTTTTCAGTAGCTAGCTGTCTGGAGGAGAGTGGGTGAGGCTTGTTGAGATAATTAAAAAAAAAAAAAATGTTAAGACTTGTCCTATACCCACTTAATATATCCTGTGCAGTCGACCAGTTTGGAACATACTTATTAGTTGAGGCTTTCACTAAACAGGCAAGCCTGCATATGTCTTTTGACCAATAGTATGACCTCTTAAACACTTGATCTTAATTTACAGAGATGACAAGAGGTAGCAAGAGTTATTAATAGGTCTGAGACAGGTTTAAGACACTTTAAACATTGTCAGTAGTTGTTGGAGCAATCCAGACTTCAGGCAGCTTCCACTTATTGGAAAGCTATTTTAATATGGATTGCTTTTAAGGCATGCATCGAGAGCTGGAATGATTGTGTATTGTCAGACAATGCAACTAGCAGGGCATGGGTTAATTTTTGTGCCCACATAGGTACAGTCTGATGAGAGAGAAACAGAGAGAGAGAGGTAGACATTGCAGTTAGACTGGTTGAGCGGCTTCTTGCAGGTAATCAAGGAGACATTTTGTTTGTTTAAAAGGCAAGAGTGGAAAGAAGCAAGTCTTAAACTAGAGATATGGGATATGCATGTGTCTGCCTGGTGCAAGACCCCTTTGGAAAGTTAGATAAGAGGAATATGGAGAGAAAGAGTAACACTGTAAGAATGTTGAGAAGGAGGAGGGGCAAATATAATTAGTCAATAACAACAGCAAGATAAAGTAAACAAGTAGCAGCAGGGAAAGTACGGGATAAAGAGGTGGGAATATTGGTGTGCTTGCCTGCTCTACAGTTCACTGGATTATTTAACCAGGCACTGCTCCTAGGCTGCCCCTGAAAAGGGTCATTTATGTCCCTTTAACAAATGTCTAAAACCATGCCTCAAGTGGGGATCTGTAATGTCATGTATAACCTTATGTAAATGAAATCGCTGTGGTGGCTGCTTTATCAACAGCATACACAGGGATACAGGACTGCCATGTTTCACACTTTAAAGTGCCATTGTGAATCATAATAATACAGTACCTATATTATTCCAGCCAGCCTTCCATCACACAGATGAGGTGCCTATTGGTGCCTATCATTAAGCAGCAGATGGTACATGTGAAAACCACTTTTGCTGCCTATTTTCTGACATTTTTGCCTGTGATTCTTCAAGGTGAGACATCCTGGGTGGAGAAGGAGAAAGTAGTATACCTTTCAGAGTTAGTATGTGAAGGAAACAAAAACCTTTCTTCTCCCTCCTCCATCTGAATTACAGCCAGCCAGAGACTCTTCCTGGGGGGCTATAAACGGTCTCAGTATAAGACTGAAGCCTGGAATAGTTTAGCTCAGGTGGCCATCTGTGCCATGGGAATCCCACACATTGGGGAACAGTGCCATCACCATTTCAGTAACATGAGATGCCACAATCCTGACCTCCTAGAGTGATGGAAGGATGAAATTAAACAGCAGTCACCACCATGCACTGTAAGTAGAACTTGTCTTAGTTTTACATATAACCTGTCATTGTGTGTGTCATCTGCAGAAATTACACAGTGCTGTTTTTATCTCTGTAGCTCATGAAGAGATTGCAGTGAATGGGCAACTGCACAGGAAGAGACTTAGCACTGGGGTGAGTATACTTGTTTCAGAATGTACAGCTTTTAATATTAAATGTAGTATAGATTCAGTTTCATACACTATTATCTTTCATAAATCACTGTCACTTTTTTTGATAACTTCCATAGTTCAAAGGTAACACAATGCTGTGTGTGTGTGTGTGTGTGTGTGTGTGTGTGTGTGTGTGTGTGTGTGTGTGTGTGTGTGTGTGTGTGTGTGTAGGTTTATGTGTATATGCATCCTGGTATGTACTTTTACAAGTGGCTCAAGATGTTAAGGCTGTGCTCCCACATTGCGATGAAGCCTGTGGGTTGAATTTCCACCCTACCATGTGTACCAGTCTCATTATACTAACTACAACATAAGACATAGGAAATATGTATGGGCATCTTTTTATGGTAGATGGACATTTGTGTCATGTATAATCTTTGTCAGTATACTTGTTTCCTTCATTTAGAGTTCCTGTGAGGGAAATGTATGTCTCAATGGCATTTTTTTCTGTGTAAAAGTGCATTTGTCTCAAATATCCCATTACTGTGTATTGGACTAGAGACCCCTGTTGGTTTGTCCAAGTAGCTCATCCTTTGCCTTTCCAAATGCAGCTGATGGTGGTTGTGGATTCAGATCCCCCTCTCATTTTTCTATGCTAACAGCCTTGTTAAACTGAGAAGTGTGTAAGTATATTAGTTGTAACTTAATCATACTACAATTATATATCAGTTTTATTTCTTATTGTGTTTATTACATACGTTTATTTTATTTATTATTTAGTTTCTCTACATTTGTTTTACTGTTACATGCAGCAGCAGCATGAAGATTTGCACCCATCCCTCAGGCAAGGCCTGCTACCCCCCCCCCCCCCCCCACAGATGGCAGCAGCAGAAAGACCACTACCAAAAGAAACACATAAAATCTGGGTCTCAACCTGCTACACTCACTTCACCCTGCCTGTACCACCCAGTACAGGTAGATTTTCACTGGATGCTGTGATTGTTGTACCTGCCGATAACAGTGGCCAGTGGATGTGACACCTTTGTCACCCATCAGCAGCTGGCAGACACTGTGGGTAGAATAACAGACAGGAGGTTAGATTTCCAAATCAGCCATATGGGAGAGTCTTCTCTGATGACTCATTGAGTTGCATCCCTGTCCAGCACTGCCTCCACCAACAGAGACAATGCCCAGTAGTAATGGTACCCAGGGTGGTGAGTAACCTCCCACTGAATCAACAAGCAGTAAAAGAACTTACTTCTATAGTGCAGAAGTTGGCTAAGAAAGTGGATTCTCTTTGTGCCACGCCCCCGATGATGTCAGAGGTAATGCCTGCCTTAGTACAGAAGGTGGTGGTTCCATGCCTGAGGAACGTTTTAACGGCTTCTAATCTTTCAAATGCCTCTTAAATGAGCTCTGGACCTTCCAAATCTTTGCTGGCTGGTATTTTCAGCACTTTTACAGCTTCTATTCCTTATGGACAGTGAAACACTCATGGTACACAGGATTTTAACAGCTTAACATCAGCACCTGTATTAAAAGACTAGTTATCTGGTTCCATTAATCTGAACCATGGACATTCAGCCAGGACTCATGCTGGTAATACTAATTTATATACTCTTTTTGAAGAGTTTGATTATTATCTTAGTAAAATCAAACGTTTGCCATTAGACAATGGTTATTTTACCGAATGCATAAAAGAAAAGCTTGTACCTAAAGGGCTATGCATGTGGCGTTACTCCAAAGGTTTGCAGGCAGATTCTTCTTTATTTAAAAAAACTTACTGCACTATTTGACCAGCATGGAATAGAAGATATGAATGTTATTATCAAACATAATGTTCTTCTTTTGGCTTTTCCCGGTTAGGGGTCGCCACAGTGGAACTCTGGTCTGCTAATGACTGGCAGTAGATTTTTACGGTGCCGAGGTACCAGCTCGATGCCCAACTTTCAACGAAGGCATGCACATTTTACGCATGTCTTTCGAATGCCACTCGACTGCGAGGAGGACATGCAGACTCCACACAAAAGGCGCTCCAGCCGAGAATCAAATGGGAGAACCTCTTGCTGTGAGGCAACAACGTTACCGCTGCACCACCGTGGCTTATTATCAAACATAATGAAGTTTTGATAAATGAATTAATTGAGATTGTCAGTGGTTTGGACAATAACATTAGTAGTCATATACTATATAATGATTTTAAATATGAGCATATTCGCATTTTTAAGAGCATTGATGAAATGTGTTCCAATATAAAGGCACGTAAAGTAAAAAAATGAATTAGGGATAAGACTGACTACAGTAAGGGTGCAGTATACCCTCAACCTCCACCCTCACAAGAATGGGGTACTAAATTCTCTGCAGAAAATGTGACCTGCATTAATGAATCTCAAGCTCAAGCCTCTAACAATAGTTCAGAGGATGTTTTTTTAGACCAGGCAGATTTTCCTCCACTGAGAAGCTCTGAGCATCTAAAGAACAGAGCCCCCCCCCCCAACACACACACACACACACACACACACACACAGGACAACCACTGGGTAGACAGGTATACACCTTCTCATCATCCCAACAATTGATGGGGGAGGGGGACAATCCAACAGGGGAAGGAGAATCTTTTACAATCGCAACAACAGGAAATAATTGAAGTGGATTCCCCTGAACATACTGATATTTTTGACATTATAGACACTTACCATGGCCATATTCTACCCCCTTGTAACATCATTACGAATTCTTTAGGTGATTTTAAAGTTTATAATTTTTCTAATGTTTGTATGGACACTTCACATTGTGACATTTTTACAAAGGGTTTCACTTTTGTACCCAATACAAGTGTAATGCAGCCACCACTTTGATGGATCTAAAATTATACACCTGCAAGCTGAACCTAAAAGTTCTGTTTCAGAACTCTTTATCTAGTCAATTTGTTACCCCCCTTGCCATTTCCAGCACTTACAATCCTCCATTACATCCTATGATTTCCTTATTTGAGAGAATGTGTGAACTAGATATACATAACCTCCCTACTAGGCATAGGACGAATAGTGGAATTCATACTCAGGAGACTGTCACCACTAATGCAATCAAGGATGTGTTGGACAGAATTAGGATTATGAAACTGGACAAAGAGGGTGGTGTTGTGTTAATGAACTTAGATGACTACAACAATAAGATGCTATTTATTTTAAACAGTAAAGCCTATGCAAAATCTTCCATCAATGAATTGAATGGTGCTTACACTAAAATAACGAGTGAACTACAAGACCTCTTTATAGAAGGTTCTGTTTCTATTGAAATTCTGAATTACCTGTCAGTTTTACATCAAAGAGTGTCAGTAATGTGTGGCTTACCTAAGCTACACAGGAATTTAACACAACCACCCATGTGCCCTATAGTAGATGCTAAGGGATCCATTACACACCCCTTGGCTAAACATCTTGACCATAAATTAAAACATTTTATTTTTAATGAAACTCATATCTGTAAATATTCCTGGAGCTTCCTTGAATCTATCAACAGGATACCTTTCAAAGACACTTTTGTCTTTTTGACTATTGACATAAAAGACCTTTACTCAGTTATTCCTGACAGTATTGGTCTTGATTGGTTCGGTGAGTTCTTTTATGCAAAGAAAGTTGGTCATTTTGATGTATTACTCTACACTCACCTCATGGAAATTGTGCTTAAAAACAATTTCATTCTTTTTAACAATGAAATTTTCCTACAACAAGAAGGGGCAGCTATGGGGTCGGCATGTGGTGGTCTGCTCTGTATGCCAAAATAGTTGTGACACAGTGGGAGAAGAAATTCCTTTTTCCCTCGAGTTTCTATGGTTACATTAAACAGTATACTCGTTATCTGGATGATATTTTTATTTTATGGGATGGACCCGAGTTATTAATTAACAAATTTATTACTTATATTAATTCCACCACAGAATTTTTAAAGTTTACTTATACACATCATTTAGATGAAATTTCCTTTCTTGACATTTTCCTTGTTAAGGATTATCAAACTTAGAAATTTAAATCAAAAATCTTCAGAAAAGAGACGTATTTGAATTCTTTACTTCACTATTCAAGTTCTCATCCAGTGAAACAGAAGAAGGCTATAGTGAAGGGACAATTTGTGTGTGCTGCACGGATGGTGTCTATTATGGAAGTTTTTTGTCTGAATGTGATACACTCAAGTATATGTTTCTGAAAAGAGAATATCCTGTTAGTTTTGTCATGGAGATTTTACTTGAAGTTGTTAATGAAAGAGAAAGGGCTTTCTATCTACCTTTGCTAAGAAAAGATTTAGGATGCCAGAGCTCCAACACCGATAATGAGATAATCATTCAAGCCACTACTTCAGGTATTAGTGACTACAGGCCTTCCTTAATAACTGTCGTTTCACTACTTCAGGTATTAGTGACTACAGGCCTTCCTTAATAACTGTCGTTTCACTACTTCAGGTATTAGTGACTACAGGCCTTCCTTAATAACTGTCGTTTCACTACTTCAGGTATTAGTGACTACAGGCCTTCCTTAATAACTGTCGTTTCACTACTTCAGGTATTAGTGACTACAGGACTTCCTTAATAACTGTCGTTTCACTACTTCAGGTATTAGTGACTACAGGACTTCCTTAATAACTGTCGTTTCACTACTTCAGGTATTAGTGACTACAGGACTTCCTTAATAACTGTCGTTTCACTACTTCAGGTATTAGTGACTACAGGACTTCCTTAATAACTGTCGTTTCACTACTTCAGGTATTAGTGACTACAGGACTTCCTTAATAACTGTCGTTTCACTACTTCAGGTATTAGTGACTACAGGACTTCCTTAATAACTGTCGTTTCACTACTTCAGGTATTAGTGACTACAGGACTTCCTTAATAACTGTCGTTTCACTACTTCAGGTATTAGTGACTACAGGACTTCCTTAATAACTGTCGTTTCACTACTTCAGGTATTAGTGACTACAGGACTTCCTTAATAACTGTCGTTTCACTACTTCAGGTATTAGTGACTACAGGACTTCCTTAATAACTGTCGTTTCACTACTTCAGGTATTAGTGACTACAGGACTTCCTTAATAACTGTCGCTTCACTACTTCAGGTATTAGTGACTACAGGACTTCCTTAATAACTGTCGTTTCACTACTTCAGGTATTAGTGACTACAGGACTTCCTTAATAACTGTCGTTTCACTACTTCAGGTATTAGTGACTACAGGACTTCCTTAATAACTGTCGTTTCACTACTTCAGGTATTAGTGACTACAGGACTTCCTTAATAACTGTCGTTTCACTACTTCAGGTATTAGTGACTACAGGACTTCCTTAATAACTGTCGCACTACTTCAGGTATTAGTGAGTACAGGACTTCCTTAATAACTGTCGTTTCACTACTTCAGGTATTAGTGACTACAGTACTTCCTTAACAACTGTCTTTTCTTCTGACAGCATTGCAATAAAACAAATACTTAATAAGAATTGGTCCATTCTAAGACAAGATAATGCTATTAGACCCTTCATTGATATAGTTCCAACCATAGTGTATAAGAAAGATAGGAACCTAAAAAATGTATTTGAAACAAAACAAAGTGGATCTAAGCACAAACTTGAATATATGAACAAATGTGGGTATGTGCCACTTTTGTAAATACATTAAGGAGGGGGACACTTTTAACATCAACAATATTAATTTTAAAATTCATCATAGATGTAACTGTAACTCTGAAAGTGTGATTTATTGTGCTGTTTGTAACCAATGTTGCTGTTTTTATATTGGTAAAACTGACAGGAAACTAAAAAATCGCATTCATGAGCACCTCTATGAGATCAAAACTAAAAAGTTAACCAATGCTTTGAGCAAACACATATTGAACAATGAAGAACATATGTTTAATTTTTTTGTAATAGATAGTATAAGGACAGATATTAGAGGTGGAGCCTGATCCATACTCTTAGAAAAGCGAGAGCTTTACTGGCAGTTACACTTTGGTGAAGGTAACTGGCCAGGATTAAATGAAAATATTTCAATCAGCTCCCTTTTAAAGCTCAAATCATTAGACAGATAAACTACATGGTATTATATATTTTTAAAAATTATTATTTTTTGATAAACACTTTTTAATACTGTAATTTATACATTTTTACATATTTATATTCTGTTTTAATAGTGAACAAATTATTTTATATAGCATATTTATTACATTCAACTGTTTTACTGCATTTTAATGTTATGTCTTTAAGGGGGTGTGTCTTTTTTCATTTCATGATTATGATGCCTCTCACATGTCTTTATAAGGGGGACTTTACAATTTTATTTTATTTTATTGTATCTGATGAAGTTCTAGTGTTCTGGGACAAAAGCGCTTATCTGTTTTATGTGGATTTAATAAAGCTGTGTTTTGACTTGGACTACTTCTGGATCGATTTTTTGGCTTGAATAAGCATTCTTCTACTTCAGTGAGGATTTTAGCTGCCCTGTTTGGCTTTCTGTGTTTTGTGCTAGTTTTTTTCTTTGTATTTTTTGTTTTTCCTTTCCAAATGCAGCTGATGATGGTTGTGCATTCAGATCCCCCTCTCATTTATCTATGCTAACAGCCTTGTTAAACTGAGAAGTGTGTAAGTATATTAGGTGTAACTTAATCATACTACAATTATATATCAATTTTATTTTTTATTGTGTTTATTACATACATTTATTTTGTTTATTATTTTGTTTCTCAACATTTTTTTACTGTTACATGCAGGAGCAGCATCAAGATCTGCACCCATCCCTCAGGCAAGGCCTGCTACCCCTCCTTCCACAGATGGCAGCGGCAGAAACACCACTACCAACAGAAACACACAAGATCCAGGTCCCAACCTGCTACAGTCACTTCACCCTGCCTGCCCTGCCTGTACCACCCAGTACAGATAGCTTTGCACAGGATGCTGGGATTGTTGTACCTGCCGATAGCAGTGGCCAGTGGATGTGACAACTTTGTCACCCATCAGCAGCTGGCAGAGACTGAGGGTAGAATAACAGACAGGAGGTTAGATTCCCAAATCAGCTATATGGAGAGTCTTCTCTGATGACTCATTGAGTTGCATCCCTGTCCAGCACTGCCTCCACCAACAGAGACAGGGCCCAGTGGTAATGGTACCCAGGGTGGTGAGTAATCTCCCACTGAATCCCAGCTGGCAGGGACTGCAGCTTCAGAACCCCATCCTTTCCCCATCTTTGTGTCAGTGCCCATCTCTGTTAGTTGTACAATCCTCTCTTCACCATTACCTTCCCTTTGCTCATCTAACTCCTTCACTACTGTGCCCCCCCCTCAGTGTGTTACTACACCCCCTGTCAATTTTAACTGACTTCCCCTGCTACCTGTCCTAACACTCTTACCATCCTCTTATTTCACATTTCTTTCCCCAACTTACCTTCTCTTTATGCATCAAAAACAGGCATCTGTCCCACAAAAAATATTTACCCCACTTTCCTAACCTCCATCCTGCTCTTCCCTTAGTTGTTCACTTTATGTTTTCCTTCTGCTTGCTTACCCTTTTCATCTCTTTCCTGTACTCTTATTTCCACCCTTTAATCTGGTCAAAAGACAGATAAACACACCTTTCTCATGCCCACATAAGGCCTCCCAATCATTTTTCTTTTCTGCTCATTGTATGCAGCTGGTTGAGCATTGCAGTGTTGACGCCCACCATGTACAGCTACTGGTGCTCATCATGTAACAAGGAGCTTTTTAATAGGGACTTCCAGGAAGAAGTGTCAGGACTCTTCAAGTAGAATTATTTCAGACATTGCTTCAGAGCAAGCTAAGATAGAAAATATAATTGTGTTCAGTGGAATTATTTCAGACATCATACTGCTAAATTGGGAAAAGATAAACAAGTTGTTTTGTTGATGTCCAAAGGGCCCACTGATATTTGCAAAAAAAAAAAAACATTATTTTGGACAACATTTATTACTTATCCACTGGGAGAAAAAAAACTAAGAGTGTTCTAATTTTTCTTTTCATGAGATATTATTTTACATACTGCATTTTTTGACTCAAAAAAGAAAATAATTCACATGTGGGTTACATGTTTGCCTACTAAAAGTTTAGTGGGACATTCTAACTGCAATTTATGTAGGACATCTAATGTAAAGCATTAAAGGTTATTGTAATTTTAAACGTAGGTACACCATACATTAATATTGACTACGGTGAGTAACACAGAGCAAGACTAGATTTTAGAACAGTACTTTTGCAAAGGGGAAGAGAATATGCAGGAATAAATTCCTAAAATCTAAATCCAGACGGTTTTCTTTTCACAGAAACTATTTTGAATGAATCCACATTTTCCTGTTGTCACGAAAATAGATATCCTAGGGAAACTGGGAACAACAGTACATTTACTTAGTTAGGATTACAGGAAGGACAAGTTTGTTCATATACATGTGGTATTAGGCACAACTATTTTTCAATATGTTTTCACAAGGTGGAGGGGTAGAAGACAAAAAACAGGAATATCTCCATAACTATGTGAAAACTGGCAACATGCAAAGTACAGGAAAATACTTTACTGACCTCTGAATGGAACAAAAGACAAACCAAGGATTAGTCTAACATATGATGCAGATAAACGGCTAGGAAGTTGACACTGTTCCAGATTCTAGTTGAGCTTTATATCAGGCAAGTCATCAGAGACTGATGAAAATGGGAGAATAATAGAAAGAAATTTCTGTTTAAATTTTCTAGTCAGGGTTAAGATCTAAATATGTAAACCAGGGTAGGCTTTTATATGGCTGAGATATTAAAAGATTGCAAAGTTTTTGTGTTTCCAGTAAATGTCAAGTAAAACACTGAGGTTATATGAATCAGAACATTTGGAGTTCAGTTCCTGGCTAACTAGTGAAAGCTAATCTGACACACAAGGCATTAGATGTTTTGTAGTGCACAGCAGAGTCAAATAGAGATTTTTTTTAAAGTGTGATAGTCAGGAAACTACAGATAATGTTTTATGCTTATCTGACAGTTTATAAATAATAATTAGCAAGAGATTTACAACAAAATTTAACATTAGTAAGTTTATGGGTGACTATGTAAAAACTTTCATTCATGTAGAGAGTGGTAACTAACAAGAATTGGCAATTGTTTAAAACTAATGGTAACCAGTGTATTATTACTGTGTCCAACTCACTTTTCTTTTCTACCCCTACTGTGTGAAGCAAGTCCTACTGCTGCCTATGTACAACCAATGAGCACTGTTAGTGTTCATTGTATAGCAAGAAACTTCCCAATAGGGGCTTCTAGATTCATAGATATTTACTAGGCTTGCAGTCACAGGAACTTCTGAGGATCCTTCATAGCCTAAATTCCCAGTTGCCCCAAAGCATTGTTTGGTTAAGTGACTTGTTCAAGTTAACACAGTAGAATCGAACTCTGTACCAGAGAAACTACAATTCACAGCTTTAACCCTATATGTCATATGCCAGACTAAGCTATGCATCCAGGTGAATGGTAACTTAGAAAATGTGAGACATTTTTAGTGGGTTATATTTTTATTTTATAATGATACTGAACTAAGGACCGACTCCTTCATTAAAATAGATGAAATGGCTTCTTTTCTGACTGCAACCTGGGCTGTGTCTACAAATGGTCTATTGTGATCAGTGTACTACCCCATTAAACAAACTAAATAAGAAAACTGTACCAGTAGCTAAAACCTTATTTAATTCATAATGCACAACAAGATTTCTACAAAAAAGGAAACACAGCTATTCCAGTGTTCATTATATGGTTAAAGACATTACCAGACAGCTTTGACAGTATCCACAGCATGATCAAACATATTTTACAGTATAGCATCATTGCTGACACTAATCAGACATCAGCTTGAAAAGTGAAGAGATCCGTTTATTGTGATATGTTTATCAAAATGAGTTGGATGGCTGAGTTTATTGGATAATGCAACAATCAGCTAAAAAGCATGAGTTGAATTAGAAAATATTCCTAAGGAACCACCTAAGCTGAAGGATTCTACTTTATACAAAAGCTAGCCATTAGTCTGCCACATTATGATTTGCTTTTGTGAGTCTAAAGATACTGCTTATCTTATTCATAAAATAAAACACAATTGCTACAATATGACTTTTGACTCCAAGGATTTTATTTGAGATGAACTACTTTCTGATTTTCAGACCTAAGCTGCTATATTTTACACCTCTAACTATTATGTACAACCACTATCATACACTACTTATATTGGCCTTTTCTCACCCTGTCCCCACCAAAGGGCTGGACAGTTGAAGCAGACCAAATGAAGTATGACAGCAAAGGTTAAGCACTCTCTACAAAATATTACACCACCATGTATGGGTATGGATAATGACTTTAGATCCCAAAGGCAGTGTCCTGAGGAATTGTTGCTGTATCCTTTATTCTTTCATTCTGCAAATGTGTGATGCACAATTACTGTGTGTTTGTCTGAAGACTTTTGTCTGACTACTGCTGTAGCGCAGCATGTGAATGAAGTGTCTTTGACAATATGGAGGTTGTGGGCTCAAGTTCCCTACGGGTTGCATGCAGGTACATCATAATGACAGTAGGGTGGTTATTTCATGACCTTTGCATTATGGTAGAGATAAAGTGGTGAAACTCTGATGATGTTGTGCCTGAATTTTGTCACTGTTTTTTTACCTTTCTCTCCCCCACCCACTTCCTCACTCTTATTTCCATTATATACATGTATGTATTGTTTTATTTTTTTCTGTTCAGTTATTTTTACATTTCCATGTAGCAGAATGTAGACCATCACCCCTGCCACCATCCAGGCCTGACATACCACCAGCAGTAACTATTAAACCACAGCCAGCAGTATCACAGCCAATGGAGTCCTCCTCCATCCCCCTGGCAGCACCACTGTCTTTCCTCTGTGTCTGGTACTCCTTTTTCCATTGTCTTCCACATCCCTAATTGTGTTGCCACCTTCCCTTGTAGTTTTGTCTGTGTTATGTGTTTGTGTGCTCCTACTACCTACTCTAATCCTCTTACCTCTCTCTTTTTGTGTGTGCGTGTGTGTGTGCGAGAGTGTGTCTGTGTGGTCAAAACAGAGACCATTTAAGGCTGCCACACAATTTTTCTTTCCACAACTGTACATGCACGATTGTGCCAGGCATCTTCAAGGTGAGTGCATCTCAGATGAGTATTACTGCAGCTCTCGTCACACCATACTCCTATACACTCTTCCTGGATAGTTTAAATCTGTAATTGTGATTTTGATGTATTAAATTTGTGTAGGATTGCAGGTGTAAAATATGCATTATTATTGATCATGAGCTGAGTGTATGCTAACTTTCTGAGGGGTATAATCTTCAGTGTTAGATTGATTCCCTGGCTTATTTGCTGATCATCTATGGATGGTTTAATTTTTCTCCAGTAATTAGAGAAGAGGAGGTCTTTCTGGTATTTGATTTCATTTATCATTTTATATGAATTAGTAATAGTTTTCTTTGTTGTAATAATAGTTTTCCAAAACCTGCTACAAGTTTCTATGTCACTATTGGTCATAGTAGCATTTTGGAGGTAACTGGAACACAGTTCTTACTGCCCACACTATAAGGACCAGATAGCTGACTTAATCCATGTATTTTGGAGCTGTAAATGTGTGTATAAACTCTGGAACTCTCTCTCAAGGTACAATTACAAAAAATGTGTTATCAAACATCAACATTAACTTGGGAATTCACTATATTACACATTCTCCCACCCAACATACCAAGAAAACAAGCAAATACACTTTTAACAATCTTCCTACTAATAAAACTGTATACAACTCTTAAATGGCTAGATACAATAAATATCTCTTGAGAGGGTTTTAAACAAGAGCTATACAACACCTTTTAGCTCATAAAATAGTAATAGATAAAAGAAACAAAAACATGAATTCCAGAGAAATTTGGGAACAAACCTTTAATATCATATTAGCATAATTCATCACACAGCAACTTAGAAATGCATTCTAATGGAACCAAAGAACACATACAAGTTCAGATATTAAATAATAACTTGGATATTACAAATGTATATACTGTCTGTATAACTGTGGAATTAACAGTGAAAGCATCTATGTACATAGTGTAAATAGATATGTTGTACAACCTATATCCTGTGGTATTGACATCACTATATAACATATATATATAGTCATGTTGTAAGATGGTTTTTATCTGTGATATTTATTAATGTAAAAAGAAAAAGAAAAATTATTAAAAAAAAAACTGTAATTGTGATTACAGTGTTACCCTAACATTAATAATTAAGATTGTTTTTTTATTGGTCAGGTACAGCTATTATTTAAATCAAGCTGCACTCTGGGCACCTATCCCCTGCAACTGTAGCTGTATAGTGTCAGATTGTTTCTTATTGGTCACCTACAGTTATTATTCAAATCAAGCTGCACTCGATGGGTAGGATATTTAATGAGCTGCTCATCACACACACTTGGCTATCTACATCCATGTAATGAGCAGTGGGGCTTGTCTTTCACACACACTGGAAACAGAGGAGGGCTAGCTGTGATCATGGTTGTAGTGTTTCTGTATCCCAGGGATTACTTTTGTTTCAAAGATTTTGAGTGTTCACTGTGCCATGCCTATCAAACATTTCAAATTATTTACCATGGTTTATACATGAAATGTATACATATATACACATTTTGAGAATTGTCACTGTATTTTTATTTCTTCTTACTATTATACAGTGTTTTTCGTGTGTTAAACTTGTTATGCATTTTTGCATAATGTCCTGCTGTGATTTTTGTTTTGTATTGTGTAATTTTTATTTTCCTGTTTTTCATGACACCCCCCCCCCCCCCAACCTGGAAAGGGCTAAACCCATCAACAAAATGTACATTACTTAAATAAAATGCAGATGATGGTAAATAACTGCATTGAAAGATAAGTGTTTAGTTAGGGGGAAATTATGTTTTAAGTAAAACAATTCAGAAGGAAACATAGAGGGAGAACAGAAGGAAGAAAAATAACAGACAGCTGAAAAGATCTGTAAAAGGGATATTAGAAATGTTTTCTTCATGGAAAGTGTGGATTACTGTTTGGAAGTACTGGGACAGCTCAGCAATAGGGCACAATTCTATGCAAAGGTTCAGACTGGATTGAAGCAGAGGTGTGGCTAGAGTCACTACAAAGTCATGCATCTCAACAGATATTAGTCTTGTATTTTGAATCTTTGAAATACTGCATATTCAGACTTGAAGTATATGGTTTACTAAAACCTTGTGACTGAACTGGATAGTTTAAATATGTAATCGTGATACACTTTTTTTAATTTCTCCAAGTCTTTTGCATTTCTAATAGCATGGCAGGAATGGACCCCATTCCTATGTTAAAGTATGATTAAAGTTCAAGAAATTAGTATTGTTTCAATCATTGATGTTAGCCAGAAGTGCTCTTTGCAGCACCCACAATGTGCCAAGTACTGACTCTTTCTGCAATTCATATATAGTGACATGTATCAATAACATATCTAAGTACGACTGTAAATTCTGTTTTTATAACACCTGTTGCTCCTGCTACTATCGGAACTGTCTGGCTATCCTTCTTCTACATTGCCCTCATTTCTGCCTGTAAATCCTGGTATTGTATGACATTGTGTCTCTCTGTACTTAAGACACTGTAGTTACTGGGTGTAGTATTACAATGTTTGCACAATCAACAAAGCAACAGTCTTGCCACACTGTATGCATTTCAGTATACAGTCCTTCTACCATTAGTATATCACAACCAGCAACAAGATGTGCAACTGCTTCCAGTTTTGTTTTACAAAACCTACATTTATTTGTTTCTCCTATATGTTCAATGGACTTTGTATACCAATGTGTATGTAGTCCATTATCATGGGCTGCCAATATTAGCTTTTCGTATTTTGGTTTAAATTCACCTCTCCTTAACCATTCCTGCATTTGATCCTGATCAATGAGGTTGTTCCAAGAGTTTTATATACTTGGAACTATATTTATGCATTTTTCCACATTACTTGCCTTCTCATCTGATCCTTCACCTTATATTCTTTAGTTTGTTTTTTGGCACATTCAGTTGCTGCATGATTTTTATCTACTTCTGGTTTGATTTCCATTCCTGCTTGACACCGATATGTTCCTGCTAAACTAAGAAGGGAAGTCATCTTAGACTTATTCTCCTCATGTTTTAAAACTCACTATGTTTGGGTCTTGTGAGGTCAGTAGATATGTATGCAGTCCTATACATGTAATCAATTTTGAGGATGCCCATACCTCCTTCAAAATATATAATCTTGGTATACACTGATTTTTATAAATTATTTGATAAGCATGAAACATCCTTCTTGTTCTCCTGTCCAATCAATCCAACACCTTTTCAGGGCAGTCAAGCACTCCAAAATTGTAAATTAGGACAGAAAGAGCAAATTGGTTTATAGCTTGGACTTTGTTCCTAGATGTCAGCACTGTTTTCTGTATTAATTTTAGTCTTCTTGAATATTCCTTACTAGGTTTTATTCTCATTTGTTCATGCTTTATTGTTGATCCTTCATCAATTTCCAAATATTTATACACTCCCTCTTACTCAAGTTCTTTTATATCATATTTCTGTCCCAGGCTGATGTTTTCTTGATGCTTTAAAGGTTGCTTTTGCATGTTTATCAAGACAAAATGACATTCTTATATCATATGAAAACATTTTGACCACTTGCAGTTGTGCTTTCAGTTCCTCATCTGATGAACTACACAGCTTTAAATCATCCACAAAATGAAAATGAGAAGTCCTTACACTTTATTGTTTTCTGGGAGCCAATTTGTAGCCATGACCTAATATGTTAAGTAGACAGCTTAATGAGTTAAGGGCAAGACAAAAGAACAGCAGTGACAGAGTTACCCTGGAATATCTCCCTTTGAATTTTTAGCGTAGAGTGTAGCTATGGATATTGTGGGGCCTCTGAGTACTCCAAGTTACACAGGGAAGAAGTACATCCTGGTGGTAGTAGATTATGCTACTTGATACCCTGAGGCAGTGGCTCTAGCCTCCATCGAGGCAGAGAAGGTGGCAAATGCTTTGTTAGATATTTTCAGCAGGGTAGGTTTCCCAAGAGGAATACTGACTGACAGAGGTGCCAATTTCATGTCAGACCTGTTAGCTTGTCTGTTGATCTTGTGGAGAGGTTAAACTCTACACTAAAGACCATGCTATAGGCATTTGCAGACCAGTTTACGAGACAGTGGGACAAATATCTGCCCCATACGCTGTTTGCAGACAGAAAGGTACTCCAGGAATCCACAGGTTTTTCACCCTTTGAGTTGTTGTATGGGCATAGGGTGAGAAGGCCTTTAGATTTGATTTGTGATGAGTGGGAGGGTGAGTGTGAATCCCACAAGGTATGTCCTAAACCTCAGTACAAGACTTAGGGAGCTCATGGGCTTGGCCCAGGAGAACCTGGCAGGAGCTCAACAGCAGAAAAAGATCTGGTATGACAGGAATGCTCAAGCCTCAGAGTATGCTGTGGGACAGCAGGTTATGGTTCTCATTCCTGTCAGATATAATAAGCTGCAGGCAGCTTGCAATGGACCTTTCAAAGTGGTAAGAAAGGTCAGTGATATTAACTACATGGAATAACTGATAGACATGAAGCATGGGCACAAAGTGTACCATGTTAAAATGATAAAGACTTACCATGATAGGGAGGTCCTGGTGCTGAGTATTTGCAGTGGATGGCAGAATGAGTATGAGGGGATCTGGTGACTGATTTCCTCAGTGAGGCTTGGGCTAACACCTCAGTGGAAGGGGTAGCAATGTCCCAGCAGCTATCCTGTACCCAGGTTTGAGAAATCCAAGCAGTGTTACAAGAGTTTGGGGGCATGCTCACTGGGAAACCTAGGTGTACCTACATGGTGCAGCACCAGTTGGATACAGGACCCCAAAGCTCTATCAAGTAGGCCCCTTACAGGGTGCCTGAGTGAGTCAGACAGATTCCGAGGGAGGATATACAGGAAATGTTGGAACTGGGGGTAATCCAGGAGTCCAACAGACCTTAGGCCTCCCCAGTGGTGCTGGTACCAAAGAAAGATGGCAGCACCAGGTTCTGTGTGGACTACAGGAAACTAAATAGTCACACAGAGTCAGACACTTACCCCATGCCTAGGACAGATGAAGCCTTAGAGCAGATAGGTAGGGATAAGTATGTGAACACTATTGATCTGACCAAGGGCTACAGCAGGTGCCCTTGACTCCCACTGCTAGAGAAAGGTCAGCCTTTGTGATTCCTGTCGAATTATACAAGTTCACAAAGATGCTCTTTAGGATGAAAAATGTTCCAGCAACTTCTCAGAGGCTGGCAGATCATATCCTAGCAAGAGCAGGAGATTATGCCCTTGCTTACCTGGATGATATTGCCATTTACAGCCATTCCTGGCATGAGCACCTTCAGTATGCCAGGGAGGTCCTGGGCAGACTACAAAGGGCAGAGTTGACCATTAAGCCCAGTAAGTGTCAGGTGGGTATGGCAGAGGTCTCCTACCTGGGATATATAGTGGGGAGTGGTAAGATCAAGCCAGAACCTGCCAAAGTGGAAGCCATTCAGGCGTGGCCTGCCCCTGTTACTAAAAAGCAGGTGAGGGCATTCTTGGGGACAGCAGGGTAGTATAGAAAATGTATTCCCAATTATAGTACAATAGCTGCCCTCCTCTCAGACCTCACAAGGAGAAACAGGCCAGACAAGGTAGTGTGGACGCCAGTCTGTGTGTAGGCATTCCAAAAGATTAAAGGGGCTTTTGGAGGACCCCTGTGTTAGCCAGTCCAGACTACAGCAAAGAATTTGTTGTGCAGGTGGAGCTTTGAACCATGGGATGGGGGCTGTACTCAGTTTTTTTCAGAGGGAGAAGAGTGTCCAGTGGTACATCTCAGCCATAGACTACAACTTAGGGAGGAATATTATGTAGCTGTAGAAAAAGAATATTTAGCCATAGTATGGTCACTGTAGAAACTTCAACCCTATCTGTATGGAAGGAAATTCACTGTAGTTACAGCCCACAATCTCTTAACATGGCTACATCGAGCCAGCCAGCAAAATGCCAAGTTGTTAAGGTGGAGCCTAGGGGTGCAGGCATATGATATGACAGTGCAGCACTGCAGTGGGGTTAGCAATGCCAATGCAGATGGGGTCTGAAGACATGGTATGGGTTAATGTTTTCCCAGACAGGTCCATTTCTCTCAAGCAGCATCTCTCAAGGGTCACTTGAATACCTAGCTTGAGTCTTCAAAGGGGGAGAGATGTGATGATGTGAGTTATTGCCAGCTATGCCAGGACAAGTAGGACAGTGGGTGTGTAACACATGCCAGCACAGTTAGCTAGCATTTTGCAAAGAATTATGTCATTTGTATATCAAACTAATTTGTACAGATGCTTATGTTGAAGAATGTATTTGTAAAGCTGCTTGTGTTAAAAATGTACCAACAGTGTGCCCTGCTGGACAGAAAAAGTAATATACATGCATTATTGTAACTGTTTAAATGTATATGTTTTAACAGAAGATACTGGAAAAGAAGAGATTAATCTCAAACTTTGAAAATAGTTTGAAATTAAATTACCTGGTTTAGGCCATAAAGACTGTATCTTACAGTTCTCAGTGTAGCCAGAAACAAAAATTCTGTACTAGGAAGCTTTTTGCATTGTCATTGGAGTTGCTGCGGTAGCGTTGTCTCCTCACAGTAAGACGCTGTCCGGTTCGATTCTCAGCTAGAGCGTCTTCTGCATGGAGACATGCGTGAATGGGCGTACCTCTGTTGAAGGTTGTGCGTCAGGCCTGGCAAGCCAGTACGTAAAAATCAACTGCCAATCATTAGCGGACCAGAGTTCCACTGTGGTGACCCCTAACCGGGAAAAGCCGAAAGACACAAACAAACAAACAAACAATTGGAGTGAACTAATTGCTACTCTAGAAGGGTGGAGGTTTGAAATTGGTTTATGACTTCCAGGAGCTGCAGCAGATCTTAGCAAGGTTCTGTGTGTGTGTATTATTGACACATATGTGCTAACTCCTGACAGTTTCTAGCCAAAGGGGAAGCATGGGAACCAGAAGTCAGGTGACCAAATGTATATGATGTCATTCTGTAATCCATCACTAAAAATAATGTTTAATATTAGGTGAAACTGAAGTCTCAGAGCAATCTGTTTTTGTAACCTGACAAAGAAGGACCTCTCACCTACTTCTTATTTTGCTCTAGAAAGTAACTATGGAGTAATAATTCTTTAGATCAGTCAGGAAATATAGTGAGATTAGTTAAGTATTGTTTTTTTCTGTAACTGTGTGAACCTGTCCACCTGTGTTATTTTTAATATTTCCTGTGACTGAAATGATGGTGTTTACTGTAAATAGATATCTATTATTTTCATGTTCTTTTCTTATTTATTATTAAATATATCTAAACTTTTCATTGTGGCTGGTCTTTTAGAGAATATTTTAATCTCCGAGAGTACTTATGTATATTTGGTGACAGCTCTGGCTGCTCCTGAAAGCCTTGCTGTTGGTTAAACTACCATTTATATTATATAATATATATTATATTATATCATATAATATATTAATTTCACTCAGTATAATCAGGCACCCTTGCAAGAGCCTTAGAGTAGCTAGCTTTGGAGTGTCTGGTGGTGGTATAACTACCTTATAGTCTGGGCAGAAGGGGGCATAACTAGTAAATCTGTGCCAGCTTTTTCCAGGTGTGTGTGTGTGTGTGTGTGTGTGTGTGTGTGTGTGTGTGTGTGTGTGTGTGTGTGTGTGTGTGTGTGTGAAAATAAAATCTCAAAGAGCGTCTGTGTGTCAGCTGCTTGGAGCAGGAATATTAAGCACTGGTTTCACAGAGAGGGTGCTGGAGGACTTGGCTTGGACATTTGGCTGAGGACTCAACCCTACAGCAGTGCCAGTGAGACATCTTATTGGGGATCTGGAGAGAGAGAGAGAGAGGAACCAGCCCCCAGACTGAGTGTGTTCCCTGGTCCCTGCTCTTAAGGGAAACTGTGCTTGATGCAGACAGCTCCGTCTGGAAATACTGGGTGTACCCATTTTTGTTCCAAGTGAACATCCCTCTCCAGTGTCAGGGGTGAGGCTTGAGGTTCCTTGACTATTGACCCGGAGATGGGACGTCACAATAATAACCAAGACTGATAAGTTGCTGATAAATACCAAACTAAGGTCAATACATTACAGAACTCCCAAAAGAAATAATAATTTTTCTCACATTAAAATGTTCATCAGTGAAAGTGCTTGTCTTCATCCTTTCAGATGCAATGCAATCATCATCTTCATCAACCCCAAATTTTCCCATTTTTATACACAGGGTTGGGGTGTCACATCAACTGTCGCCATCTTTCTCACTTTTATGTCACTCTCCTACCTACTTCAACAGGCCACATATCTTCTCTCACACAATCTCTCCATTTCTTTGCTGGATGCCCTTATTTCATCTCACTTTCTACCTCTCTGTCTCAAATTTTCTTCATTAGATTGTCTTCTGCTTTCCTTCACATGCCCCAAACCACCTTATAGGTTCATAGGGTAGTAGTGGTCACACCATGTTTTGTACATGTTACTTTTCAACTTCTTTGGTATTCTTCTATCATATACTATCCCTGGCACTCTGTGTCAGTTGGCTGCTTCTCCTTGGATTCTAGCCTTGACCTCCTCATTCAGATTTCCCTGCACCTCAACCACTACTCCCAGATACTTCAAGCTGTTAACCTGTTTCACCATTTTCTCTTCTGTCTCAATTTTTCATCTTCTTCTGATTCCCCCATTTATTTGCACTCAGTTTCATACCATGTGCCTTCAGTTTTGCATCTCATTACCATATAGTTTGCTGAAATTATTGCTCGGAGTCTGCCTGCAATGCCACATTGTCTGCATACAGCAGCTTTGTTAATCTGTTCCCCTCTGACCTGTTTGTTAATGTAGTCCATAACCAGTGTGTGAACAGCAGTGAGCTTAGTGCTGAAACCTGATGCACACCCAAACCCACTGAGTACTAATCTGTGAGTCCAAGCATTGTTCATACATGTGTCACTGGGTCCTTGTTCATAGTCTGCACTAATTCTACCAATGTTTGTAGAACACTGAACCATTGCAAGAGTGCCCAAATAAACTTTCCTGGGACCTTTTCATATTCTTTTTCCAGTTCTAGGAATGGCCAGATGGATTTTCCTCATCTCCAGCTTCTTCTCAGCTATCTGTCTCACTGCAAAAATTAGGTCAGTTGTGGTGCATCCTGATCTGAATCCGAACTGCTCACCCCCCATCTTAACTTCTACTACTTTGCATATTCATTTATCAATCACCTTCTCCAAAACTTTCATGCAATAAGGCAGGAGTTTAATAACTGTATACTACCCACAATTTTGAATGTCCCCTTTGTTCTTGCAAACTGGCACTAGTATGTTTATTCTCCAGTCACCTGGGATACATCTTTCTCTCCATATTTCTAAGGGTACCCTCTGAAGCTATCTCTTCTGTAACTTACCTAACATCTTGATCATATCTGCTGTGACCACATCTGAGCCTGCTGCTTCCTCAGACTTTATTTTACTTAGTGTGTATTCAGATACAATAGGAGACAACCATTAAACAATCAAACATTTAAGTGTAAAAATAAATGGTAAACTATAATTAACATTATCCATATACACCAGTGTTACATTCACAAAAATACTTGCCAACAGGTTCCTGCCTTCCAGCCAAAGACCAGGCTGTCCAGTTTGTCATAGAGACTAAAAACAATCAAATCTGCACCAGTATGCAAATGTAATCAAAACAATGGTAGCAGAATGAATCTGGGATCTGAAACTGGAGAGGTCAGTGGCCCTATAGCACGACAGAAAGAAGGACCATGTTCCAAAGCAGCAGTTCAGCACGTCGCAAACTTGAGAATAAAACAAAACAAACAGTATTAAGCACTAGAGATGCCACACTAAAATTCACTGAATGGAGTAAATGTTTACATCAGGTTCAAGTTAATCCAAATACAGATAAGAGTATTTCTCCAAAAATACAGTCTTAGAAAGTGAAATTCATTCTAATGTAAAAATAACCATGCTTTGACTTAGGTGCCCATTTGCCGTCATTCTTGTTAGGAGCAAGCATACACTACATACTGATCAACACACATTCTGCATTTATTAAAAGTCTCAGACTGACTTCAGCCACTCATGAATCTACCTACTCTTTATTGATTTCTGCATGCCTTCATCCCATAAATGGATGTTAATTTTTTTTCAAACATCTTTCATGAATAAATCCCATAAATGGATGTTAATTTTTTTTCAAACATCTTTATTAATTTTACACATATGACAAAGGCAATCTTACATTCATATAAATGAAAGACATACAAAATGATATCACTTTAATTGCAAACAGTTTACATCACAGACACCATTGAAACAACTGTAGTTGTAAACATTATACATCACTTATAAACCATCCAGTCATTATCAGTTAAGCATTATATGGCTCATTCAGATCCTGCCTGTTAAGCCTCGTTCCTGCTCTGCATATATTGTTCCCATAATTCCCATTTTTTCCTATGTAGTTTGCTCCTTCCCTTTTCTAAAGATCCCAATTCCAGTTGTTTTATCTCTGTTACTGTATTCGCTATGTCTAGTAAAGTTGGTTTAGACTTTGATTTCCATTTTCTAGTAATTGTTTTTTTGGCAGCCACCATAATTAGATCCAGCAAGGCTTTACTATGTCTAGACAATTCTGATTCTGTAGCATAACTCAAAAAAAGTATCTCCCCAGTCAGCCCAATCTGCTCAATCTGCATCTCCAACGCAGCAGTCTGCAGGGACTCTCAAAAGTCTGCCAGCTCATATAAATGGATGTTAATTAACATAAATATGTAGGACTAGTAAACTTTAAGGCATATCTTAAAATTGTATGTAGTTCAATGGATCATTATACTGTCTCATTTGCTGACACTATGACTTGTAACTTGCTTAAAAATTAACTACTTTAAGAACTTGCACATATAAAGCTCACACATGCTTACCTGAAGTAAAAATATTACTTTCCTCTGACACAGACATTCTAGACTTGACTACCTCACTATGATATGCGTTGTGGTCTAATTAGTGATTGTCACCTTTATGGATTGCCGCCCTGATAACATTTATCTTCTCAGATAAAAAATAAAAATATCAGCTCCTAGATGTGAGCTCCTTTAAATGCATCACTTGTATCACTGATCAGTTGTTGTATACCCTGCAATAATTCTAATTTAGTAACTAGACATTGCACCATGGCTGAGTCACAGAAGTTTGGCTGTCTGCCAATTGTGCAAAAGCCACATTCTTCATAAGAGAGAACTGAGGATGTATTTCTCATTAATTCCAAGGTACAGTGACCCTGTTGTCAATTATAGAAGTAGCAGAGATTATGGAAACTTTCCCCAACAGAGAAAAGCATTGCAATATTTCAGGTAAACAGACTGAACTATATAATTTTTTGAAAGTCTATTCCCGTCACTCGGATTTATTGTTTGCGACATGGATCCCTCTAATTTTACTTATCCCTGAAAATATTACCTTGCTTCATCATTTATTCTCTAACTTCCTGCTTGCTTCTACAGGCACCTTCATGAAACGTGTTTGCAGACTGCTGTTGATAATTACACAACAGCTGGCTTCTTCAGTATTTATCTCTGGGAAATATTGTGTGACAATGGGTTTGTTTCATATATTTGCTCTTAGGTCATTGTCATTTATCATGAAAACTAAATATGGCAAGTTTACTATTTTAGAGTCTGCTTTAATTATTTGTTGGATTAGCTACTTTTTCAGCTGTCCTCCTGTAGTAGCTGATTTAAGCTTTACTTGGGTGTTGTTTTGCAAAATGTTATCATTTACTAACATTATTTACAGGGTTGTCTGCCAACTTTAAGCTCCAGTCACATCTAAATGCACCACCCAAAACATTTTGTAATTTAAGATCAACATAAGGCAAATGTATCTCCAAGAAGATCAGTGAAGCTCTAAATTCTTAATGGGGTGATCTCTCAAGTGTAGGAACTAACAATGTCACTCTGTTATTTATTTCCTCCCTTAAAGTCTAACTGATCATTTACTAACTAAAAGTTAAATATCAGTGAATGAATATCCTTAGCCTAGGATCTTCGTACATGGCCTGCTTAGGTTTAAGTGCCTGATGTACTGTTCTGACCCTTCTAGGCCTGACCATCTTCAGTTTCTTTATATTATAATGTCTCATGGCTGCCTAGCTCTGTAGCACAGAGGAATGGAGCTAAGACTGCAAACCAGGTGAACAAGGTTCTACTAATGGTCTTGGTGCTAAAGAAGCAAGGCAGAGAGGGTGAGGAGAGTGAAAGGGTATGACCCCCTTGCCTCTCACAGGAAGGAGAAGAAGGGTGCTTGCATTTGGGGGTAAACTGGGTGGTACAATTCCCTTGGTGGAGGCCAGGGTGACCACCAGTCATGCTTCAGGAAGAGGGATAGGGTTGCATAAGAGAGAATCCTATTCCTGAAAGTGAGGTCCATTTTCTACTGCTTTGCCAAGTGCGAGTCGGTTTAGAACTGCAGCATACAGTCTAAATGATGACCTCTCCTGGTTGACTGTCACTCCAATTCAATTGGCTAATTGAGCAGGAGGGGACTAAAGATTGACAGAAAAACGTCTCCTGGCTAAAGCAAGCTATAAATGTGTTCCATAGGAGTTACATAGTAACCACAATCTGTGCAGTCCTTGCCCTTCTAATGCTACTTACTTATTGATTTTATTTACTTATGTTGATTGACTGCAATAGTCCAACTTTGCAATTGCCTCTTTTCAGCAGACTCCCAGGAGGAAAAGCTTTACATACACAGTAAGAAAAAAAAATGATTAGTACAGGTTTATTTCATTAAAGAAAGCAGAGTGTACAGCATTTCAAAAGTAGTATATAATTACAGAAAGCAAATAAAGGAGTCTGGTCTGGTGGATGAGGAATTACCTCCTAGAAAGAAGGGTTTGCCTCCCACTGCCATATTTTGCTTTGCTGAATGACCTTCTCAACCCATTTGTCTGAGACCATCTGTTGCAAAAGAGAAAGTGGAGATTCAGACAATTTGGAATGGAAAAGGGATTGCTAGGGTGGGAGGTGGGGACAATGTGACTGAAAAAGTTATACTGATTTGTTAGATTGTCTTTAGGGAAGAAAGCTCCAGATATACATTACAGTATATACAGTTCATCGTACAAGAATCTGCAGTCTTCAGTATTACATGAAGTTTTATAAGCATTATACATACATCAGTATTGTAGGTGCTGAGAGATGGCAAAGAATTGAATAAAGGAAGGAGAGTGTTATTTGGAAAAATGACTGGTAAAAGATAGGAGCTGATGGTGAAGGGTGGAACAGAGAAAGGATAGAATATAGAATGAAGAGGGGAGGTAGAGAATTTGGGTGGAATGCATGAGATACATGGAAAGGATGAGGGAGGAGTGGAGTAAAGAAAAAAAGAGCTGGACTTAGTACAAAAGGTTCTGAGTAAAGAATGGACATTCCTTTATGAGTTGCAGCTGAAGCTAAGATGTGATGCACAGTCATGGCTGGATCTGGCAAAAGACAATCTAGGCAGCTGCCTAGGGCCTTATGCTGGTTGGGGGGGAAGGCGGCCATACAGTATTAATGAAAAAAAAAATCCTATAACATTTAAAAAAAATGCTGGATTTCCAGCTGGGTGTCTAAACTAAAACTTAAGTTGACAATTTCCTGTTCTTTGTGCCATCTATAGTCCCATTGGCTCAGAACCTGCCAATGAAAGAGACTGAAGATGGCACAGTAAATGAGAGACATCCAAGAATTGAGTGTGTGATTTAACTCAAGCATGGAGGGAGCATGTTTTACAGCATAGTAACAGATGGACCTTTTTTGCAACATTCATTAGGGGCAGAGCAAGATCAAGATTGGAGCATCTTGAATTTCTTTTGCAGCAGTATGCAACTGGGAGAAACCGAACCTTATTTTGCAGGATTAGGGAAAAGAACAATGACAAGCCAAGAAGAGAAAGCACACACACTTTAAGTGCAGGTAGTGTGTGTGTGTGTGTGTGTGTGTGTGTGTGTGTGTGTGTGTGTGTGTGTGTGTGTGTGTGTGTTTTTGTGCGTGTTTATGCATGCGTGTGTGTATGGGTGAGTGATTTCCAGACACTAGATTTAACAGTAATTTGTAAATGTCTTGTAGCTCAGTATCTAGCTACCTTTGGGACCAGATTCCAAAATGACTCACCCTAACCTGTAACTTTGAGTACAAAATGAGAAAAATGGGTTTAAGATTCCTCAAATCGCATAGACAGCTGAAGAGTCCTAGAACCATTCTCTGGATTCTAAATTAGGAATTTCATTCCTACTCCCACAATGCTTTGAAATTTTACACTGGTGTTAAATGCCAAGGTAAAAATTCACAAAAATGGAGTTGCCCTTTAAAGTCTATTGGCGTTTTCAGCATGTAAACAGCATCATCTGTATGCCAGACCTGGTACTGCTGGCATTACTTGACAGGAAACCTCAATTACTTGCAGCTTTACGTATTCTCTGTGGTACTCCATAGAGTTCTCAACATAACTCTCAGCTGTCACTTATTTTACAGAACATTGCTGATTTTACATCATATTTTTGCCCTGTCCCTCATAAAAATGTTTGATTCTCTGGTAAGTCAGTGGGAGTTAGTCAATAATGCCAGACAGTAGAGTTTCATACTTACTTGTTCGGAAAATGCATATTGATACATAATCTGATAATTAACTTATTATATGAATTAGACTATTAATTAAAAACTGTCCCAGATTTTGAGTCTTTGTCTCCAGTTATTTTTTTGTCTTTGTTCCTATTTCTTAAGCAAAGAAATCCTATAGTATGTGCAGTTTTCAGAAGGAAGTAAGTTACCAAAGGCAATGTTGCCTTATCAGCAGAGATGTATCGCCCCTGATCATGATGTCATAAATAATCTGCATATCCATAATGCAGCACTTCAACACTTCTTTGCATTCTTAAACTATCCTCGTGCTAACAAGAAACTGTAGAATGAAAGTACTACGAGCATAGCAGAATATTTTTTGCTAGGTCATTTTTTTAATAATGTAAATGGCATGCTTTCTGATAGTGTTGTTGCATTTTTGTTTAAAGTAAGTTTAGTCTTTTAAAACCTACACTCTGCTAACCTGAGGCACTCACAATGCTACAGTATCTCATTAGTGTGTAAGTACTTATATTTCTATGGTATTTGCAGCAACAGGAGTCTTGTGCCCTGGTAAGAAAAAAGGAGATAGATTCTGAAACACTGGATGACATCATCACAGGGGTGTGATCTTCCCAAATCAATACCTTGTAATGCTGAGGTATCAAACCTCCCAACTGCATTTGTTGCGGTAACCCAATTTTACTTCCTAGATATGTGTCTGCTCTACTGTTCTGCTTTGATGGAAGACAGCTTCAATTTCAAATGGCTCAGTTGAAAAGTCAACGACAGTAAGACTTGTGGAAATTGTCATAATCAAAAATGGACCAGTAGCTGAGAAGCACTCTAGCACTGTTAGGGCTTTAAAAAATGGTGACCACAGCACTGAAAAGAGGGTGTTTTCTGACCGGTGTGTAGTGAGCATGTAGATCTGGTAAGTGCAGTTCATTTGAAGAGAGAGAGAGAGAGATTGTGTATCTGTCTGTCAATGCACTATAGTGGGCACAGTTCTGCCTGTCATCCTTCTCTGATTTTCCATACAGTGCCTGATGTTGACTCATATTTTCACCCTCCTAAGGGTCTATATCACATAGTCGAAGTTTAATAACATAGAACACGGAATATTCGAACCATCCTGTTTGAAGTTTAAAAACTTCGACTATGGATAAAAAACAAAAAAGAGAAAAGAAAACAAAATAAACTGTTGTAAACGGGGGGGGGGGGCAAGCCTCCCAGCACCCCCCACACCCCCCGCTACTTAAGTATACCAACTCCGAGATTGCACCACATTGAACAAAATGGAAACCTCCCCTTACGGAGATTTCCGTTGAAATGCTCGAACTTCTGCAAATTCAAACTTAGGCAGTAATTAAGAGTTTCATACTTCCTCTTGTTTGAAAATGCATATTAATGTGCACCTGCTATTCTATTAATTTTTAAGTGAATTACAAGAAGATTTAAAAATTGTTACTTTTGTGGTCCTTTGCCCCACCCCCACCCATTTTTGGCTTTGTCCAGTATTCCGGAGCAAAGAAGTTGAGTAATATTTTGATCTGTTCCTCATAAAATGTGTGCTTTTCTGGCATATTGTTGTCGATTGCAGTCATTAAGTACTGTTAAACACCTACCTGAGTTTCAGGCTTCATATCCTTTAGAAATTGCTTTTTTGTTATTCTAGCAACTTTCTAAGTATGTAAGAGCAAACCTTAAACTCTGTCCCTGACTTTGAGTATACGTCTGTAATGTCTGAGGTAAGAAGTTGGGGGGGGTTGCACTATGTGTTTCTTAGACCAGTAAGCTGGAATACAGTTATAGGCCATTATTAATGTATTTATGCATTTATCTGGGCTCAATCAGACATCTAAGATGTACACAGCCATGTGAGTGACTGTAATTGCTTGTTCTATGTGGGGTTTGTCTGTTATGCAGAATGCATAGCTCTTATCTGTCCCTCAATTTTTTTCTCATATTTTTAGTCCGACCATCATAAAACCTGTGGTATCTTGGCAAATTGTTGTTGACTGCAGTCACCAAATAATGACAGATGTTGAGTTTCAGACTTCATATCTTGTCATGCTTGTTAATGCAAAACCTGTTATTCAAGCAACTTTCTAAGTATTAGTAAAAACAACCTTGTTGCAGTAAGTATAACCAGAGCCATGGATCCGCACCAGAAGCAAACAAAAACATTTAATAAAAGTTAAAGAACTTCATCAGAACAGTAAAACAACTTACTTCCTGTTCATTTTAAAGTCTGTGCACAAAATCACATGCATCATTACAGCCAATCACAATCATTCTTTTAATTTAAATCTTTTACTTTACATTAAAGCAACACAAGCAAGCATAAAAAATAGCACCTTTATTGCCAATGTTAAAAACACTTTATGTAATCAACACAAAAAAAGTTTGAATAACATAATGTCTTAATTTCAAAATACAATTAATAGAACACATTTCATTCAACCCTGGGGATCTTGTTGCATTGAGAAACAATTGTACCACAATTTGCAGCTCTCAATAAGTTCTTCCTTAAAACTGGCCCTTGTGTCCAGACTGATTTGTTCTAGTATCAAAATACAAATTTGTGCCCTGGATTTATTTCAAGATGCTTGTATAAAGTGTTAGTACTCTTCCTTTACTTTCATAGATCTGTTCTCTCAATTTCCTGTTGGTCTTACCAATATAAAATGCATGACATAATTTACACATAGCTGAGTAAACCACCTGCTTCGAATCACAGGAATAATGACCCCTAGCATATATGATTTTCTCATTAACCAATGTTTATTATTTATTATTTATTTTACATTTTTTTACCGGGAAAGTCCGACTGGAACAAGGTCCATTTACAGAGGAGGCCTGGGGAGAAAAGCTCATAACATAACAACAAATACAACAAATAGCAAGAAAATTACAGGAAATTTCTGTACAGTGGCATCTATACAGTCAAGGAGATATATTGTACATGGTTTGAACTTAAAGCAAGCTTGGTATATACATAGTAAGCCTTGGATGTCACTATTGGTGGAACAAAGCATAAAAGGTGAAAGAATGCAGCCAAGGAAATTTATGCTATTCTGCAGGTGTATCACAGAGTGAGACAGTTTGTAGGCTAGTAGTCCCTGAAAGGGAGTATTTGAGTAGTACAAATTAACTGAGGTAAGCAGTGAAGAGATGAGGGTTGGAAGATTTGGAGGAGAGCAGGAAAGCTTTTATGTGATGCAAGGACAGAGCCATGAATGCAAGATATATGACTTAAGTGTCTTCTTGAAAAGTGAAATGGATGGTGCTGAGGAGATATTTTGGGGGAAGTTATTCCATTCCCTAGCAATGGTGTGAGAGAAAAGACTCTTTCCTGCAGTGTTATTGGCTTTGGTTATGCAGAGCAGGGTTTTGTTGGATGAGCATAGAGGGCGATTTGCTGAATATTGGTCTAGTAGTTGGTTTAGGGCTGGTTTTTTCTGAGGGTTCCTTATTATGTTGAAGGTGAGGACTAACTGGTAATAAGTAATTAGCTGAGGGAGTTCTAATCACTGTAGTCGCTTTAGGGCAAGACAGTGATGGCTTCTAAAAGTGGAGTTATTTGCGAATTTTGCAGTTTTATTGTAACATGACTCTAGTTTGTTTAGGTCTGTTTTCCTTATGTGAATTAGGATTGGTGATGCATACATTAGGGTAGACAAGAGGGAGGTTTGGGCTAGGGAAATTCTTGCTTGGTCTGATAAGAACTGTTTGTGTTTATATAAGGTTCCTCATTTCTTATGTACCTTTGTGATGGTTTGTGAGATATGGACATTAAAGTTTAGATCCTTATGTATTTCAACCCTGGGTAGCTTAGTATGGGGGGAGGGGGAATATTGGGGTCCCATTTTGGAGGTGATGGTGAAGGTAGAAGGTGTGGTTCTGGATTTATTGGGGGTGAAAAGGAGTAATTTGGTCTTGTTGGGGTTTAGGATAAGTTGGATATCAGTAATCCATTGTTCCACAGAGCAGAAGGATTCTTAGGTAAGCTTTTGAAGAGTAGTTATAGATGGGGCTGAGCAAATTAGGGTGGTGTCATCTGCTTACTGTATAAGAGATGCATGCAGGGTGGAAGTATGTAGTTTGTTGGTGAAAATGGTGAATAGTAGAGGACCCAGTATTGATCCTTGAGGAACACCTATAGTAGTTGGTAATAGAGGTGATAGTGTACCTTGCCATTTAACTGATTGTTTTCTATCAGAGAGATAGTTTTTGAACCATGAGGTAGTGCAGGGGGTGAAGGACAAGGTTGCCAGAGTGTCTCAGAGTCAGTTATGGGAGACCATATCAAATGCTTTTGATAGATCTAAGAATATGGCTGATATGAAGTTGTTGTTGTTACTGAGTTGGTTAATCTGATTGGTAAAGGATAGAAGAGCAGTTGTACTATGGTTTGGCCGGAAACCATGCTGTGTGGGGGAGAAGAGGTTATGTGAGGTTAAGAAGTGCATTACCTGGATGTGAATACATTTCTCCAGAAGCTTGGAAAGGGGGGATAGGATAGCAATAGGTCGGTAGTTTGATAGTTCGTATGAGTTACCGCCTTTGTGTAGGGGAATAATATATGACACTTTCCATAGTTGGGGTAAATAGGTTTCTTGTATAGAGCAGTTTATAAGAATTGAGACAGGGTAGGCTAGTGACTCTGCAGCTAGTTTTAGAAAATTAGTGGGTAGGCCATCTGTTGCAAGAGTGGTGGGTTTTAGTTTAGTGAGTAGTTTTCTAACTGTGGAGGCTGGTACAGGTGAGAGTGTAAAGGTGGGTATGTTCGTTTGTTCTACAGTTGGGGTGGATTTAGAGATATTGTTGGATAGTTGGGTAGATAAAGTGAGGATAGATTCTGTGAAGTGATGCTTGAATCAGGAAGCTATGCTATCATTGTCAGAATTGTTGTTGGGAGATGGGGTTGTGGATTTGCCGGGCTTTAGGAGTGTATTGATGGCCTGCCAGAACTTTTGGGGGTTACTGGAATGCTTGTTTTGGATGTCTAGGAAGTAGTTTTATTGTCCAGTTTTGTTTGGGTTTTGGCCTTATTTCATAGTTCTTGATATTTTTGTCTGTCTTGGTTAGTGTTATTCTTTTTCCATTTTTTTCCAGGCATTGTCTCTGGCTTTTAGCAGGGCTTTTGTTGTCCTGTTTAGCCATGGGGCATAGTTACCTTTAGTTCTGAGTTTCCTGATGGGAGCTAGTATATTTAGCACATTCATGAAAGCAGTATTGAAAAAATCAACAGCTTGGTCTAATGGTAGAGTTTTTAGTGGGTTCCAGTAATTTGCTGGATCATACTGTTAAGAGTTTGTGGATTTACCTTATGCTCATCCCTAGTAACCTTGAACAGTATGGGTTTGGGTATTTTTGTCTGCTTACGAAGGAGGAATGTGGGGCAGTGGTCACTCAGTGCATCAGGTAAGCAGCCAACATTGTAGTTTTCTTTGGGGAGATTAACTAGAGTCCAGTCTAGAATGGAGATTCTATTGGATTTTGTGTCTAATCTGGTGGGTTCTTGGATTAGTTGTGTGACTCCGAATAGGTTAATATGGTTTGAGGGGTTATTGGAGTTGCAGACTAGCCAGTCTAAGTATAGGTCACCTAGTAAGATAGTTTCTTGAGTAGGTTGATTGTGGCCCATTGTAGTATCTCTTCTATTATAGGTGAGTTATTTCCTGGAGGAATATAACTGCAGAGGATGTTGACTCTCTTTTTTTTTTGAGGGACATAATGGAGCCTATTGTCTTCGAATTCTGAAATGCGGGAAGTGGGGTCTTTACAGGTTGGAGGTTGACTGTATTTTTAAAAAAGATTGCAACTCTGCCTCCCTTTTTGGTACATTTGTCTTGCCTTAGGATGTTATAGCCTGGAGGAAGAATTTCTTTGTTTTGTGTGTTAGGTTTTAGCCAGGTCTCAGTAATGGTTAGTATATCTGGGGAGTAGTGGGCTATAAATGCATGTAAGTCATGCAGTTTGTTGGATATGCTTCTTGTGTTTAGATTGATAATAAGTAGATCTGACATATTTCTCTGCTAGAAGTGAGTTGCATGGACCTGGGTTGGGGTGTATGTCCCCTGAGATTAGTAGCCATCTTTTAAGGAATAGTGTGAGTATGATGGCATGGGCAATATCTATGTGTTTTTTAGACACTGTTTGTTTAGTGTGAGGTAGTGTGGTTGCTGTTTTGTGTATGTAGAATAGTGAGTTACTGTTAAATAGAGTGGAGCATATTACTATGTTGTTATGTGTTGGTGTGTGTGTGGATGTGTGTTATGTGGTAGGCAGTGTTTAATGGTATTTCAAAGTGTATGGATATGGTGTAAGTTAGAGTAGTGAGAATAAATAGTAGTAGTGCAAGTATGCTATGCGTGGTATATATGGAGTTTTGCAGAGAAGGTGATTGTAAGCAGGAGGGTGTGGTTTGGAAGTGGGAGTGGACCAGATAAGTGAGGGATGGTAATAGGCTGTTGTAGAAGGGGTGGGGATATTTGGGGTATAAGTGTAGGTGTATTGGGGTGGGTGGGAAATGGGGGCAGGGAGAGGAGTGGGGTGAGCCCGTAGGGTGTAAGGAGCGGGCAAGAACAAGAGCACCGGATACTGCAAAAAAGTATCAGTAACAGCAAGAGTCTAACTGGGCAAGAAGGTAACTTAGCCTAAAGGTAAGGGAAGTAGTCTGCAGTAATTATTATATATATATTATTATTATTATAATTAACCGGATACTGCAAATAAGTATCAGTAACAACAAGAGTCTAACTAGGCAAGAAGGTAACTTAGCCTAAAGGTAAGGGAAGTAGTCTGCAGTAATTATTAAACTGTGGTTAGTTTCTCAAGGAGGGAGTGGGTATGTTGGAGCTATAAATGGGGAGTATGATTTAATAGAAACAACCAGTTTTTGTAAGAAAGGAGGAAAAAACAAGCCTAGGGATTAATGTAGTGTCTAGCTTATACTTGGTGAAATGATGCCACATAGTGGCAAAAAGAGATAGTGGGATTGCACTATTTAGTAGGTTAGGCAAGGGTTGAGAAGTACCGGAGGGGGAGATAGGTAAGCGGTCTGCGGTAGGCTGCTAAAGAACACATGCACAGGAGGGAAGCTAGCACACATGGGTATTAAATATTACAAATATTTAGTCCAATCACTTATTTATAGGCCACATACATTCAATGACTTGGTTGGGTGAATCCTCACAGTAGTATTTAGCTTTTATAATGAAAGTGCACTGAAAACAATGTCCATATTAAACATTCGACGACTGCAAACTAGGGGCTATAATCGACTCACTGGCTGACGCAGACATCCTCCAAAAGGGTCTCACTGAGATGGATACCTGGTGTCAAAATCATGGCCTCAAGCTAAATGCCAAAAAGTGCATAGTTATTCCCTTTGGAAATAAAGTACCTACAAACTACCACATAGGTGGTAGTCCCCTAAATATGGAAAACATAATAAGGGATCTGGGGACCCAAGTAGATAGTAATCTCTCCTTTGATAATCACAGTTCCAAAGTGGTTAGAAAATCCTTCTATGTGGCCCACCAAATCACAAAAGGGTTTGCATCCAGATCAAAAGAGGTCATTGTACCCCTCTACTCATCACTCATCAGACTCATCATAGAGTACAACGCCCCATTTGGGATGTACCTTACAAGACACCTGCAACAGCTGGAAAGACCACAGAAGTACCTCACCAAGAGGATCACTGGCCTCAAACAGATGCCCTATGCAGCTTGACTGAAGAAACTCCAGCTGTACTCGGTTGCATACCTCCTGCTCAGAGGTGATCTCTGCCTGACATACAAGGCCATGTCCAACCCAAAATTGATGGACATGCTCCACCTAAAGAAAACCTTATCCCCGCGAGCCACACACTCTAGGGATCTAAACCTCACCACAACAATAAATAGGACATGCTAGAGGGATAGATTCCTGTCCCAGAGACTTCCCATGCTTTGGAACAAGATTCCAATCTACATTAGGAAGAGCTCCTCACTAGCACTCTTCAAGAGAAACCTTGAAAAGTGGATGGGACACAGAAAGTTTACCCCGGGGATCACTTCAGTGGCTCTGCTGGACAGAGGCACAGGAAACTAATCTAAGGGGGCGGTGAAAGCTAACACATTCTGGCTAGGCTTATAAATGCCTTCGGGCAGATAGCCTAGTACCTACCTATGAACCTATGAACCTTTTCCAACCCCCCTCCGGTTGGAACTCCCTCTCACTGGGAAAAGTACATTCCCCCTTCAAATAATTTGTAAAGCACTTATCTTTCCTGTAGTTTATCAGGGGTTCTTCCCCCAATTGTCTACATATTTCCAAATCTTTCATAAGCAAACTCCAATTTTTATATAAAATATCAGAAATGTGACCACTGTCCAAGGTGTAGGCATTAATAAAGGTCCTTTCCAACTTTTTATCTGGGGAGTTTGAGATAACCTCATCATCCCTTTTTGTCCCCAGGATTAATGGGATGTAAAAGACATTTATCCTTTTAGTGACCACCTCTTACATAATAGGGGTAACAAAATTGGGTGGGTATCCTCTTTTGAGGAATATATTAATAAGTAGATCTCATTTCCAATACCTCAAAGTTCAACACCATCCATGCCAAACGAACAAGATGTCCTTTCACCACTGCTTTTTTTCAAGTGTTTGGGATGCCAACTGTTAAAATATTAAAAATAGTTGGAAAATGTTGGTTTCCTATAAATATTAGTGCTAAAACAACCTAACTGGTAGTCCTTTTTAATCTCTATATCCAAGTAGGTTATAACATCCTTATCAGTGTTAAATGTGAACTTTAAAAAATGTACAGTGTTGTTAATATACCGAATAAATTTGTCTAACTTACCCTCAGTATCAGTCCAAAAAATAAAAATGTCATCCAAGAACCTGGTATTTATCTGCTAGGACTTGGACAAGATTCCTAGTGTGCCATAACAAAATTAATAAAAATTGGGGCACAGGCTGCCCCCATTGCTACTCCAGTTCTATGCCTACACAACTGTCCCTCAAATAAAATGAAATTATTTTCTAATACTGTCTCCATCAATGCCATTAGGGAGTTTAACTTGGAGGAAGAATAGTCAAAAATAATACTAATACAATCAAGGAACCTTTGTAGACCAGAATCATGAGGAATTACTGAATAAAGGTCCTTCACATCTATGGTTAAAAAATACATTGTTCATAAAAGGTATCCTACTAATCTTGATAAGAAAATGACAGAAATCTTTACATATCTGTGATAAAAAGCTTAAGCCTTCCTTCAATGTCATATCTAAAATTTTGGCTATAAAATAGGTTACTAATTTTATTTTATTTATTTATGTATTTATTTATTTATTTTACATTTGTTGACTGGGATAGTCCGACTGGATACATGTCCATTTTCAGCAGAGGCCCGGGGAGAGAAGCTCCTCATAACAAAACAGAACAGTGACAGTACATACATAACTGAGTTTTAGATTCAGGAAACATATCAAAATATAAACGTAGGATATAAGCAGATATCATAATTCACAATGTGCAGACATACATATGATATGAGGCATGGGTAATTAGCTAAACAGCAGATTGGGTAGCAAAACATGATTTAGTGGAGTTGTTAATCAGGTTTAGAATAAGGGCATAGCCAATGTGATATGAGGTTGTTTTTGAGGTCTCTTTTAAATAGGGGTAGTGAGGTTTCCTTGGTAATGGTAGTAGGGAATAGATTCCAGATTTCACCAATTGAGTTGGGAAATAGAGCATCGCCTGCAGAGTTGGTGGATTTTTGGGTCAGTATCATTAGTTTATTAAATGAGCATAGTAGCCTGGGGGCATTATGGGGGCTGAGAATATTTTTAAAGGCAGGGGTGTTTTCCGGTTGGTGGAGTACCTTATGCACTACTATAAGCTGGTTGAACTGCAGAAGGGTAGGAAATTCTAGTCATCCTAGAGTTTTTAGGTTCTGGCAATGATGAGTCCTACAAGCCATGCCAGTAGCAAATCTGGCTATATGGTTGTAACAGCCTGATAATTTATTGCCTTATACAAACATATTGAAATAAACACAGGGACACATTTTATTTTTTATACTGAAACAAATCAGTCTGGACCCAAGGGGTGGTTTTATGGAAGAATTTATTGAGAGCCGTGAATTGTGGTGGCAGTTGTTTCTCAATGCAATAAGATTCCCAGGCCCGAATGAATTGTGTTCTATGAGCACCTTCTGTGTGGAGTCTGCATGTCCTCCCCGTGGTGGAATGACGTTAAAGACATGCAGGTAGATGCGAGCGTGAATGGGTGTGCCTTCGTTGAAGGTTAAGCATTGGACTGGCAACTCGGCACCGTAAAATTCCACTGCCAATCATGAGCGGACCAGAGTTCTGCTGTGGCGACCCTAACTGGGAAAAGCCGAAAGTCTTTAACTGTTTTTTTTAAATTAAGACCTTTCGTTATTTAAGCTTTTTTTATGTTTAATGCATAAAGCTGCGGAAGCCCTTACAAATGCCTTCTATGAACACCTCCAGGACTGCATGGATCAGGCAATCCCAAATAAAACCAAGACTCTTTCCACAAAGGGCAAACGTCCAGTCTGGTGGACCCCAGCCATTAACAAACTTTACAATAAGAGGAGAAAGCTATTACATGATAGAACAAAATCCATAAAAGGGAAGTCACCCCTGATCATTATTAGTAAAAAAATACGAGCACTCATAAAATCAACTAAGGCCAATTTTGAGAGAAAAATTGCCATGGATTCAAAGGACAATCATAAGGCCTTTTTCAGCTATGTTAGGAACCTGGGTGGAAACTCACAGATATGCTCAGAATTAGTCCAAATGATACAAAATCACTGAACCCACAGACATTGCCAACATACTGGCAGACAGGTTCAGTGCAAACTTCACCCCTCTCCCCTAAAGGAGAGATAACTATCCCAGCCGAGTGTAGCCTCCCGGACATCTCAAATGCGCAGGTGAAAGCTGCTCTCTCTAAAGCTAAAAACACAGCATCAATGGGACCGGATGGTGTCCCCGGCTGTGTGCTACACGAGCTAAATGAGGAATTAAACCCGCACATAAGGCAGCTGTTTAATCTCAGCCTTACCACAGGATACGTGCCCAAGGAGTGGCGTGACGGCAACTGTGGTCCCACTCCACAAAGGTGGCGCCTCTCGGACCCTGGTAATTACCGCCCCATAAGCTTAACAAGTCTAGTCTGCAAAGCTATGGAGAGGATCATAATGGAGCTCATAAACAAAGATATAGGGGACTTGCAGACATTGGACCCGACCCAGTTTGGCTTTGTCAAGGGAAGATCATGCCTTTTGAACTTGGTCGACTTCTTGAAATAGTCACCAAGGCCATTGATGAGGGAAAGGCAGTCCATACAGCCTACCTTGACCTTGCAAAGGCTTTCGACACAATACCCCACTCGGGTATTGTAGAAAAACTTACCAGCTTAAATGTAAACCCATATGTCACAAGATGGGTTGCAAACTGGCTTAAGGACAGAACCCACAGGGTTAGAGTTGCTGGCGCTGTGTCAGACTCCAAGCCGGTCACAAGTGGTGTCCCACAGGGCTCGGTCCTTGGCCCCTATTGTTTGGCATCTACTTCTCAGAAGTACAGGCCAACATGGGAGGACTTTGGCTGACAAAGTTTGCAGATGACTGCAAACTGGGCCATAGTGGAAAGTGCATCGGACACTGATATCCTTCAGAAGGGACTCACGGAAACAGATAGCTGGTGCCAGAGCCATGGCCTGAAGTTAAACGCCAAAAATGTATAGTTATACCCTTCGGGAAAAACAAGGTAACCCCAAGCTACCATATAGGTGGCAATCCACTAAGCACAGAAGAGGTTATCAGGGACCTGGGGACCCAGGTTGACAGTGGCCTTTCTTTTGACACTCACATTGCTAAAGTGGTTAGAAAGACCTTCTACATTGCCCACCTGATCATGAAGGGATTCACATCCAGATCTAGTGAGGTCATTGTTCCCCTGTACTCTTCACTTATCAGACCAATGATCGAGTACAATGCCCCATTCGGGATGTATCTCACCCGACATCTGCAGCAATTGGAGAGACCCCAAAAGTTCCTCACCAAAAGGATAAAGGGACTCCAAAATCTGTCATATGCTGCCAGATTGAAGAAACTCCAGCTCTATTCAGTCGCATACCGTCTGCTCAGAGGTGACATGTGCCTGACATACAAGGCCATGTCCAACCCGAATTAATGGACATGCTCCACCTCAAAAATCCAAATCCACCAAAACCACTAGAGCAAGCGACTTAAACCTTAGCACGGATATAAATAGGACGTGCTGGAGGGATAGATTTATCACTCAGAGACTCCCTATGCTGTGGAATAAAATCCCGGTCCATGTGAGGCAGAGCACCTCGCTGACTCTGTTCAAGAGAAATCTAGACCTGTGGATGGGAGATCGTAGGTTTACCCCGGGAATCATCTCTGGGTCACTGCTGGACAGAGGCACAACAAACTAATGGGCACAGTATTTTTTCATATAAGGGGTGGCGTAAGCCACAATAATTTGGGCTAGGCTTATAAATGCCTTAGGGCAGATAGCCTAGTATAAACCTATGAACCTATGAACCTATGAACCTATAAAGTGTTTTTAAACATTGGCAGTAGAGGATGAATGTAAAGTAATGGTGCTGTTTTTTATGTGTGTGTTTCTCTAATGTGACTTAAAAGATTTAAACTGAAATAATGATTGTGACTGACTGCAATGATGCATGTGATTTTGTGCACAGATTTTCAAATGAACAGGAAGTAAATTGTTTACTGTTCTGATGAAGTTCCTTCAAAGTGGGAAAGGAAGCGCTTAACTTGTATTAAACGTTTTTGTTTGCTACTGGTGTGGATCCATGGTTCTGGTTCTTCTTACTGCAGCAAGGTGGATTTTACTACTGGTTTGTGTATACTTCTGTTGGGTTTTAGTTTCTCAACTTTTTAAGTATATAAGAGCAATACTTAAATTTTGTTCCTGATTTTTGGTCTTTGCTTCTGATTCTTGTGCTAAAGGCATGTTCCCATCAGGCAATCCAAAAGAGAATTGCGTGATTTATTCTGTCCTGATTAGACTTGATGCCAGAGTTCTTTGAGGTCAGATAAACTTATGGATATTCAGTGTACCATTCAATCTGTGAGAAGCACTCTTGCTGCAGGAAGAATCTAACTATCCTTCACTTTAGCATTTTCATCTGTCCCTCTCTCTCACTTGGCCCAGAATGAGATTATTCAATAAAAGCAGTACATTATGAGATAAGGAGTTGGGACTGCCAGACTGTGAACATTTGGTGTACAGAACAGTCTTAACGCTGATGACATCAGTAATACTTCTGCAACCAGTACCCTTCTTACAGATACAGTGTTTTGGTGAGTACCCATAAATCATTGTTTTCTGTTTTTGTTTGTTTGTTTGTTTTATTCCTGCATCTGTGAAGGATAATTGCATCTACTCTCAAGTTATTAACATACCACATATTTTTCTATAATTTATTAACTACAGTAAATATTTTATTAAATCTTTGTTTAGGTTTTACAGGTTATTACACTAATTACATCACACTGAGCCATAGAGTTTTGTGTCTGTCCTGTTATTTGACTTCTTAGGAATCCTTCCTACTCAGACCTGACTGAAAATCCATGATGGAATTTAGTGATACTCTGCAGGCAGAGCATGTTGTGTGAATTAGTATACAGCCTGTTACTTTTACTATACAGTAAAAAATGCCACATCAGAAAAGCAACTCCATGATTACCCAATCAGTCACTACAACTGGATTACTAATATGTGAATACACTGTTCAGTATTTTTACGTTCTTGGAAATTCTGATAATGTGACTGGGTTGGACAAATTAATACCATATGCCTTAGTATAGGTGAATTGTTGATAGACAATAGTTCCACAGGAGGGGATGCTTCCCTGCAGAAGTTAAGCATAATGAGTCTAAAGTAGTTGTGGATGGCTCTTAATATAATCTGGGCATCTGTTGTGAAACCTCCCCTTCCCTGTACTATTCCTTACCTTTGTTCGGGCCCATTCATCAATCCCACCTCAGTTTTTTTGATGGCCTAATACATCTCCCAGCAGAGATTATTACTTAGTTATGGTTGCCCCCTTGTTTTCTTTCATCCATATAAGCTAAGCAGCACCTTAATGGGTCCATTCTGCCTTTTACCCTCCTTTAATGCAGCTGGGTATGGCTAGTTATGGTATGTTGTTGCATTTTTCTTGCATGTAAAGGTTGATCTGAACATCTGTTCAGCTGGAGTAAGCTCAAGGGATGACATTGTCTGATGGTACTTTTTCCTACTTATCTTCATCCCTTAATCACCTACTACCCATGTTTCCTGAGCATTTTTCAAGAGTAACATTTTCTAGCAACTTATCTACTAGCAATCCATCTGAGCTTTTCTATTTTTGGGGATGTATTTCTATCTCGGTATATTTATGTAAGATGATGCTGTATGAATGGTTAAGGAACGCTGCTTTATTTTTGTTCTTAAAAGAAGTCACGTCAGAAATGGCTTGTGAAACTGTTTAACAATACTTTAAATACCTAGAAAATTAAAAAATGTATCCCCAATTTACAAAATAAGAAATATAAACTCAGTTTAGAAAATAAGAAACATAAACCTAATATTTGTCTTAGATGGTAGATAATTAACTTAGACTAAATAGACATCCTGAATCTTACAAGTGCTTGTTTTTTATCTGTGTTAAACTCACTGAGAAAAGTGCAATGAAAATGGACTATGCCTGATTGTTTTTCTTTAATTGTCCAGTTCAGGGAAGGTCAACAGTCTTATGTTACACAGTTTCTTTTTATAGTAGTGGAGACTGAGTGCAATGGTTTGTTTTACACAGATAATTTCCGTGCATATGGAAGATAAAGGGAATTCTAGTTCTCTTCCATATGCTTCAAAGCTCCTATTTATGACACTACCTTTTTAAAATGCTCACTGCTCTATACTTAATAATCTGTCAACAGAATAAGGAAGTTTGGTGTGCTAGATTTGTACAATCTGCTTTATTTTATAGCTTACTTTATTATAATGTAAGTTAACGGAATCTTCCTGATTGTTCTAACTTAATGTTGCAGAACTCTATGACATATGTTGCTCAACTCCTTTTATAATGCTGAGCATACCTCCCAACCTCTTAGTGCAGGGATTCTAGAAAAAGCCAAAAATAATGAGGGGCTAAAGGTCAAAATCAAGGACAGCTTTTAAATACTGCTCTTATACTATCAGCTAGAAAAATCAAGTTTTGTATTAGCAAGCATTTTATGAAGTATATGAATTGAAACTCTAACATCTGTCATTATTTAGTGACTGCAGTCCTCAATGATTTGCAAGAAAACCACACATTTTATGAGGAACAGACAATAAATACAAGGTAAAATTCTAGACAGTCTGTGAAATTCTGGCTAGTTAAGAGGTATGATACTGAGAATGTTTGTTTAATTTGGACTCCTCAGTTTAGCATAAGGAAGGTATATTTTTTCATTCTGCTCTGTATTGCACAGTTCCTTCTATAATATGAAAGGCACTGAATATTTAATCTGCTTATTGCATCAGATGCTAGCAGTGCATTGAAGCTTTGTGCATAATTAATAAGTACTGTACCAAAATGTTATGCTTAGTCTCTTTTAATAGTACTCAGACACTCTTGCATGAATTGATTAGACTGCTACTGATTTTTTAATTTGCATTGTGCATTAGAAGATTACAACTTTATAAAGCTTGGAGCTTAATTAGATTTTAAATGAGCCTATAACTAAAGATAATGGCAGTACCCTGAAGCTTAGTACATAATTAATTTTGAATGAAATCTGACATGAGTGCTGCTAAGGCCCATGATAAGAGTTTGCTGGTGTCTAGTAATTAAAGACTACACTACTGTTAGCATTTTCTTCCCCTCTTATGCTCATCTTATCTATTCATCACTACCTCATCTTGCCTACCTGATATACACTCTCCATATTAGAATAACTGACCTTTTTACTATATTGTTTTTCTGTTTTTCTTCTCTCACCCCTGTAACCATCTAACTCATCTTCTGTTTGCTTCATTCATTTACCCCCCCCCCCCCCACAGATGCCAAAAAGAGGAAAGTAAGAGATCTTAAGTATGGTCATGTTTTCAGGGAGGATGGTTATTTAAAATACTAACCAATTCCCTGGTGGCTGATGTGGACACTTGCTGAACAGAGGACCTGCTTCACCTTTTACAATGTGCAGGCTGGATGAAGGCTACTGCTTTTGTAGCTTGCAGGGCCAAGCATATATCCCTGGCACATACACTGTATATTATACCTCTGTTCTCCAGTGAGTGTCAACAGTGCAGAATACCATACCACCTCTGTTGCCCCAGGATGAGTAAACACCAGCAATGGATGCCCCCTCCTATTCTTCCCTGCACTTCACCTAGCACCTGGGTCATTAATCGCTCCCAGAATGTCTATGCAGTCAGGGCTTTATCCACCTGTATCACAGAACTGGCCAAATAACTGACCTTTCTGACCTGCTATCATGTAGCTCATGCATAACTCTCTGTCTTACTGCAAAAAGCATACAAATCAATGATAACTAAAGACATAACACTAAAGTCTGGACATCAGGGACACTTTAAACTTGCATTGCTTATTTAAAAAGCTAGTATTCATATGTATGAGGAACAGGAAGCCTGTAACTATAAATTCTAGCTTTATGTAGTGACTACATTTTGTTTTGTCACAAAAAATCTCATATTTTACAAGTGATAATGCAAACTTTTGAGGTAAATTTAATGTCACTTGAGAGACAAAAACTCAGTATATGTTCATGATCAACTGTATAGAGGGAAGGAGTCCTGCCAATGACCCAGGCAACTTGAGGTTCATTTAGCAGCCCCGGTCTTGAAGGTGTAAATGGGGGTGGGGGAGAGATGAAGGCGCTGTGGTCACTTTCCTATATCTGCAAAAGGAAACTGCCTGTGAGGAGGAGTGTACCCCTGGGTTGCCAGAGACCACAGTGGAATGCACACCAGGTCAGAGGCAATAGGGCTGCACAGGAGGGAATATGCTTAACTACAGATGTGGGGCATGGCCTTGTGTGCCCAACTGTATGCTCCTTGAGGGTGGGACCTTAAGATAGGCAAATCAGCAAGGAGGTAGAGATGTCTGCCAGACAGGCAGGTTGTCTGGAAGCACTGAGAAATTAGGGCATAAATCCACCACTCCTCAATATGATTCTTTCTACCAGGTCAACTCGACCTTTGTCCCTAGCAGCTAAAAGGGAATGAATGGGTCATTTAGGTGACCAGGGAGGGAGCTGATGTTTAGCAGGACTGGCAAAAAAGAAAAAAAGGAAAATGTTTTTATGACTAACTACCCACCTATGAGTTCACTGCCAAAGAAGTACACTCTGTATTCTTCCATTTGTAAGTTTCAGTTACTTGTCAGTATGGTGCCTATTGCTGTAGTGTCACCGAAACAGCTGGACTGCTGATTTGCATATACCTTGTACTTGTAGGTCCACTGATTTTTTTCTAACACCTTTATTGAAATATAACTTGTGACACATGCAAACTTACACTTATATAAAATTAATCAAACCTTATTAACAAGTTCACATTTATAAACATTTTAAATCACATATATTGTTCTATATCATAATTCAAGCAGCATTACATAAATCGTTTAATTCCTGCTTTCTCTTAAATCTCATTCCTCCTCCAAAGTGTTTTCGGCATGTATTGTTCCCACAATTCCCATTTTTTCTATGCAATTTACTACTACCCTTTTCTAAAGATCCCACTTTCTGTTCCTTTAACTTTGAGTTCCACTTTCTAGCAATTGCTTTTTGGCAGCCACCAGAAATAAACTTAACAAGGCTTTACTGTGTCTAGGCAATTCAGTTCCTATCAGTTAAAAAAATGTCCTTAGTTGAATTAATTTGACCATGCAGTATTCCTGACAGCATACTCTGCAAGGAGTTTTTAAAGTCTGTAGGAAGGCAATCACTAGGCTGTAATCTAAATTTCTTCTTGCCCTCCTCCCATTCTATTAGCTTTCCATCTTTAATTATTTGTTCCCAGTACCTTGGTCCTGTGCCATCTTCTGTTAATTAATTCCAACCCCCTCTTGCCTATTCTCTGTACCCCTAATTGCAGTCATCCCTATCTGAAGAATCTGCTTTCTCCATTCCTGTGTTGCCTTACTTCTTAGTATACTTTTGCTACTTTATGAACAAAATATTCTGTATGACTGTTGTTATTTTCCTTAAGGGTCTGCACTCAAAATCCCACACTTTCTTTATTTCTTGAATTAACACCCTGGTTCATCATCATCCATTTCAACTTTGAATTGTAGCTTTCTGCTTGCATTAAGTACAAGAGCCTTATGTCCCTTTAAATCAGGTAATCCTAAACCTGCTTGTTCTATTGGGAATATCAACATATTCCACTTAACTCCTACCCTCTTCCCCTCCCAGATAAAATCCTTCAACTCTTTATTAATTATTATCCATTTCTCCTCCTCTGATTAATAAAAATATGCCTAACCTGTGCATAAAATGAAAGAGGCTAAAACATTTTTACTGCTCGCATCTTCCTATCATAGCATCCAGTTTCTCAGTTTTTGTATTATCTTTTGTTTAGTTTCTTGCAACATATCCTAGATGCCATAACAGAATTATTTTTAATATACACTCCTAAATACTTCATTTTATCATTTCCCCATAAATATGGGTATTGCTGAACAAATTCATGTGTGGGTACATAGTTTATAACTATAGCCTTTGTTTTATCTTCATTAATTTTATATTCTGAAAAAAACAGAACTTTCTCAGAATGTTTCACAACACTGAAATCTCCTTTTCTGATTTTACCAGGTACAAAATAATGTCACATGCAAATAAAGACAACTTTTCTTGAACACCATACCAATTATATCCTTGAATTTTCAAATCCCTTATTGTCTTTGTCAATGGTTCAAAATATAACGCAAACAGCAAAGGGGAAAGAGGACACCCCTGCCTGGTTCCTCTGTTTAGGCACAAAATACCAGAGAGGAACCCTCACACTTTGATTTTTGCCACTGATCCCACATATATCCTTCTAAGTAACCTTCTTGTTGTATCAGGAAATGCAAATTCTTCCATTGCCCTACTTATAGAATCCCAGCTTACTCTATTGAATGTTTTCTCTGCATCAAGACCCACCAACTGCAGCAGTATTTTTTTATATTCTGCTGTCAATTTGTTCTGCTAATGTTGTCAAATGTTTGTCTCCCCTCCACAACACCACACTGATCCATATCTATACATTTTGACATCACCTTTGCCATTCTTTTAGCCATTATAGACAAACACTTTATAATCATAGTTCAAAATTGAAATAGGCCTGTATGAAGCTTGATCTGATGGGTCTTTACTGTTTATAGTTATTGCCTCTGTGATGCCCCACCTCTGGGCCAGTAATCAAGGACCCTCAATCCTCACCACTGACACTGGTGGGAAACATTCACTGGGAGGATATCAGGTACACACCCAGTATTTCCAGATGCAGCTCTCTGCATCACGTACAATCAAGCACAATTTCTCTTAAGAGCACACAGGGAACATAGTCAGTCTGGGTCTGGTTCCTCCCTCTTTCTCCAGACCCCCCAAACACACACACACCTCTGGGAAAGGCTGACACAGATTTACTAGGTATGCCCTCTTCTGCCCAGACTATAAGGTAGTTACCACTGCCACCAGACACTCCTGCCAGCTACCTTAAGGCCCTTACAAGGTACCCAATATACTGAGTGAAATTAATATTAATACAAATGGTAGTTTGGTAAAGAGCAAGGCTATTAGGAGTGGCCCACACAGTGTCACCAAATAAATATGCAAATACTCTCAAAATTTAAATATCTATACAGAGATCAGCCACAATTAAAGGTTTAAATATATAGCGTTGTCGCCTCACAGTAAGACGCTGTCCGGTTTGATTCTCAGCTAGAGCATCTTCTGTGTGGAGACATGCGTGAATGGGCGTACCTTTGTTGAAGGTTGTGCGTCAGGCCTGGCAAGCCAGTACATAAAAAATCAACTGCCAATCATTAGCGGACCGGAGTTCCGCTGTGGCAATCCCTAACCGGGAAAAGCCGAAAGACACAAACAATAATAATAAAAGAACAAAACAATACTAAATATCTATTCACAGTGACATCAGAGTTAAAAATCACAGAAAATATTTAAAATAACATTGAAGGACAGATGCAGTCAAATAAAAAAAACAATATCTAAACTAAGCTACACTATATTCCTGACTGAATCTAAGAAAATCACTATTCCCTACTTAGTCAACAGAGCAAGGCAGATGATATGGTGAATGCTCCTTCTTGTTGTCAGGCCCAAGACAGAATACAGAATGCTCTGTCTCACTAAGAGAATTCTCAAAATAATATCTAAAATATTACCTCTGGGATAGCTTGCAGAATGATATCACTTCTGGTCATCTGACTTCTAATTCCCATGCAACCCCCCATTGCTGAAAACTGTCAGGATTTAGCACCTACCTCTAAAAATACACACACAAAGGCTTTTGCCCAGATCTGTAGCAGGTGCTGGAAGTTATAAAACAATTGCATACCTCCACATTTCCAAAGTAGAAGTTCATTCACCCCACAGACAATACAGAAAGCTTCCTAGTACATACATTGTGTCACTGGCTGCATTGAAACCTGTGAGATAGCATTTTTATGGCCTAGCACATAAAGTGATTTAATTTCAGATATATTTTTTACGTTTGCTGGACTGAGGTTAACATCCTATCTTCTAGTTTCCTCTGTTAAAACATATACACTTAAAACAGTTACAATATTGCATATACATTTCTGTTCTCTCCAGTAGGGCACATTGTGGATGCATTTCCAACACAAGGACTTTACAAATACCTTTTCAACACAAACATCTGTACAAATCAGTTTGATAAACACATGACATACAGTTCTAATACATTTGTAACACAAGCATCTTATATAAATCACTTTCATATTCACAAATTACATAAAATTATTTACAAAATTCCAGCTATCTGTGCTGGCAATACCTTCTACCATCACAGCCTTCACAGCTTTTTTTTCCCCAGGATGGTGGTGCTTCCTCTCCTTTTAAAATGTTGTTAAAAAACTTCCAGATCTTTATCACTTTCTTCCCTCCTAGCTTCCAAACTTCCACCAAAATACCATTTCTCACTGGAGTCTTTCCTGCAGATTGGTTATACAGCACCAGTTTATCTCATCTCTTCCTATCTTAACTGTTAATTGTTGAGTCTCATCAAAGACTAACATTGGCATATTTAAGTCTTCCATAAATATTTCTATTTCTGTTTTTTTTCTGATTTCCCACTTCTCTGCTTTATACAAATGTTCATAAAATTTCCTAAATATCCCTAAAACATCTACAGGATCTCTAGTTATTTTTCTTGTTATAGGTTTCCTAAGTTTGGCAACAATCCTTTATACTTTCTGTTGCCAAGGTCATTTGCTAACAGTTTTTTTGGTCTGGAGTTATCTAAAAACAGTTGCTTAACAGCAATTTTTCTAAACTTGTGCATATTATCCAGGTACTCCCTTATTTTCTCTTTAGCACTCTACAATTGTGCCTCTTCTTCAGTGAAATTCCCCTTATTCTTTAATACTTTAATTTTTGTTAGCCCCTCTAAATACTTATTGATACTTCTTAATCGGATCTCTTTTTTCTTTTATTTTTTACTCTATTTTTAAAATCTGCTTTAATTTTATCCCACATACTAGCTATAACGTCTGGAGTAATTTCTGTCTTCCCTAATAACTCCCACTACCCATTCCTTAAATTCCTCTTTTTTAACAGGCAGGTGAGGAGGTCCCAGTGTCTCATATTTACTTCCTTCATTCGCTTGAGCCATGGGGTCCTGAGGGACTGAGAGGAACTGATGTGGGCCAATTACGCAAAATTGCGAGTCAATTGACCCAACTCGTTGATCTGTTGACTCCACTCAGTCAAGGACTTATGGTTCTTTTCTCTAACACTAATTTACCAGGCAACCAGGAGGCGCTATCCAATAAAGGGAATGAAACACGGCAACAGGCAGGAGGAGCTTCCCGGGGTGCGAATGCACAGGAAACGGATAATAATACACAAGACTTTAACCTTACGCCCATCGTTTTACGCGACCATGCTAACATGAATCTAGCTATGAATTTTTCTGGGGAAGCCAATGCCAACATCAAATCTGTGGCGGATTTTACCAAATGGCTGCAAGATAAACCAGTGTTTTGCAAACCAGGGACTAATTCTATGTCCGCTCTACCTCCGGAAAGTTATAAAGAAAATTTAAACAAGCTACAAATTGCTTTACTAAGGTACAAATCTTTTTCTATTGACAATGACTATCTCAATGAATGCATCAGGCATGGTATTGTACCTAAAGGACTTCACATTTATAAATATCCGAACAATGTTAAAGTTGGAAGCGAATTTCACAAAGAATTTTTAGCTATATTCAACAACTGCGGTTTAGAAATCTTAAGAGCAATAATCAAAAACAATGAACGGGAAATGACTGTGTTACAAGAACATATCGATCTGTATAATGAACGTATAACCAATGATTTATTGTTTCGGGTGCAGACAGAAAGCAACGAATGTTATGAATTAAGACAGATTATAGATAAAAAAATGTGACAAGATTCTGCATAGAAAATATAAGAAATTAGATAGAGACATGAAGGAATACAAGGATGGCAAACAATACCCCCAACCCAGTTATTATAGCCAGGTACACAATATGGAATGCAATTTACCACCAGAAGGTCAAGAGACAAATTATCAGGGACAAGGTAACAGCAATCCAACTATCTCTGAAAGGGAAAATGGTGATAATTATTACCAGGAAACTGGTCCGTGTAGATCAGAGAAGCTACATAACAAGAATTATAATTACAACCATTTTCACAGAGGGGGCCATTATCAAGGGGGAGGGGGTTCAGAGGTTACGGATACCAGAATTAAACAATGTTAGTTACCACAATGTAAATGAAAATACACAAGTAGTCTCTAAGTCTGGTTTTCATATTTTCAATTATAGCAGAATAGAAGTCACTGAAGAGTTTTTTGATTTGTTCACCAAAAGCTTTAAGTTTGTTCCAATGATAAAAAGTAATTTGACTCAAGTGATCCTTGATTTAAAACTGTTCATCAGGAGGCTAAACTTAGAAAATATGTTCGGTGACCAATCATCCACCTTAAATTCTAATACCCCCAAGAAAAAAAGTGTTTTCAATCCACCTGTTCACCCACAACTGAAAAATTTAGAAAATGTGATTGAGAGAGAAAAATAAGAAAACAGATATCAAGTAACAGAGTACATTCGAACTTGTACTTAAAACAGAAAAAGTTACTGACTGAACTTTGTTCCAACCCACAGTTACGTGTCATGGAACCAGACAAGGGAGGGGGTATTGTCCTTATGGATAAAATATTGTATGAAGGGAAAATGACAACTATTTTGAACAACAACTATTTTGAACAACACTAGTAGGTATAGCAAAGTTTCTATCAATTAAATAAATATATCCTACAAAAAAAATTGATTTGGCACTCAAAGATCTTTTCGATCAAGGTGTCATAGATTTTGACACCTATCGATATTTGGAAAATACTACACCTAGGGTACCATCCATTTTTGGGGTACCCAAAATCCATACGTGTGTAGAAAACCCTCCCCTAAGACCTATAGTTTCCTTTGAAGGTGCTAAAATTGTACCTTTATCTAAATTTTTGGATTGGAAACTCAAAACACTGTGGGGAAGACAAGTATATATGTTAAAAGATTCCTGGGAATTTTTGAGTAAGGTGAAAAGAGAATATTTTTTTACCAGATTTGAAATTTGTTACAGTCGACGTCATCGATCTTAGAAAGTCATCCCGCATGACATCGGACTCACTTAGTTAGAGGAGGCACTTAGGGCAAATCCAGATACAACAGGAATTGAGGTATTTTTCTGTCTGGAATTAGCTGAATTAGTTCTCAAAAACAACTATATACATTTTGAAGGAGAGTTTGTCAGGCAGGAGACAGGAGCTGCTATGGGGCCAGTTGTGCTCCAGCCTTTGCAGATATATTCATATCAGTCGGGGAAAAGAAATTTGTACACAACAGCAAGTACAACAAATATTGGACTTTGTACACCAGATTTTTGGATGACAGTTGCATTTTTGGGTGGGGGGTTTACAATTATTAAATGAATTTATTCAACACCTCACCCATTTCTTAAAGTTTACTTATCAGGTTGGCTACAATAGTGTCAACTAACTTGATGTTTCGTTAAGTAAATTTGAACAAGGCTTCAAGTCTACCATATATAGAAAAACAACCTTTTCTAATACATATATTAATTTTTCAAGCGCCCACCCTTTTTTTCAAAAGAAGGGAATCGTGAAAGGCCTGTATATAAGGGCCAGTCGTATGACATCAATGGACATTGACTATGAACAAGAATGTACAATACTGGAACGAATGTTCACAGAACGTGGTTACCCCAGTGACTTAATACTGAATATCAAATCTGAGGTCACACAGGGTAGGAATGATAAATACAAGCCCATATTGGGTAAAGGACTTGAGTTTAACAATCAGCATGGGTCTTTAACTAATACCAATATGGGATACAACAGAGTTTTTGTAACTAACTTTAGTGGTAGTGCCTACCTGATTAAGAACATAGTAGAAAAGGAGTGCAAAAAATGTTTAGAGTTCACAGATTTGCCAAACTGAAAGAATAAACATGTAAAAGTAATTTTTAGAAAAGGACAAAATATTAAAAATTTGTTAGAAAAGGCCAACTATGGAACTGTTTTTTCGCACAAAAGAAAAGGAACATACAAGTGTGGGGCCTGTAACCAATATTCTTATATTATACAAAAGCAACAAGTATTGGTTGCCTCAAGACACAAAGTTCTAATTTTATGTAGTGGATTGTTGGGTTCATATAGATGTAACCAACTTGTTTAATACCAAGTATTCATATATAATGCCATTAGGAATATTAATGCAAAAACACTTTTTTTGTTTAAGTCAATTTTAAATTTATTTTTATATTTGCTGTTTATTTTAGTATATATATTATATATATATATATTTTTTATATCGTATATATACATTTATGACATAATTTTAAATACTGAGTAAGATTGTTTAAATTTTACATTTCTTAGTAGTTATGTATTTTATATGTGATATTGTAAGTAGAATTTTGTTATGTATATTAATGATTCATTTTAGAGTTTATTTTGTTTATATTAAATAGGAAGTGATGTAATAGCTAATTAACTATTTAAACAGTTTTGGCGCCTTTACCTGTATTTTCTCTGAAGAAGCTACAAAGTGTTTGGTGGCGAAAACGCTTGTGATTTTGTTCAAAAATAAAGCAGCGTTAAGACTTTATTTCGTGGGTCTATTTGCACTTCAGGACACCCGCACAGTCTTTTACAATTTTGAACAACACTAGTAGGTATAGCAAAGTTTCTATCAATTAAATAAATATATCCTACAAAAAAAATTGATTTGGCACTCAAAGATCTTTTCGATCAAGGTGTCATAGATTTTGACACCTATCGATATTTGGAAAATACTACACCTAGGGTACCATCCATTTTTGGGGTACCCAAAATCCATACGTGTGTAGAAAACCCTCCCCTAAGACCTATAGTTTCCTTTGAAGGTGCTAAAATTGTACCTTTATCTAAATTTTTGGATTGGAAACTCAAAACACTGTGGGGAAGACAAGTATATATGTTAAAAGATTCCTGGGAATTTTTGAGTAAGGTGAAAAGAGAATATTTTTTTACCAGATTTGAAATTTGTTACAGTCGACGTCATCGATCTTAGAAAGTCATCCTGCATGACATCGGACTCACTTAGTTAGAGGAGGCACTTAGGGCAAATCCAGATACAACAGGAATTGAGGTATTTTTCTGTCTGGAATTAGCTGAATTAGTTCTCAAAAACAACTATATACATTTTGAAGGAGAGTTTGTCAGGCAGGAGACAGGAGCTGCTATGGGGCCAGTTGTGCTCCAGTCTTTGCAGATATATTCATATCAGTCGGGGAAAAGAAATTTGTACACAACAGCAAGTACAACAAATATTGGACTTTGTACACCAGATTTTTGGATGACAGTTGCATTTTTGGGTGGGGGGTTTACAATTATTAAATGAATTTATTCAACACCTCACCCATTTCTTAAAGTTTACTTATCAGGTTGGCTACAATAGTGTCAACTAACTTGATGTTTCGTTAAGTAAATTTGAACAAGGCTTCAAGTCTACCATATATAGAAAAACAACCTTTTCTAATACATATATTAATTTTTCAAGCGCCCACCCTTTTTTTCAAAAGAAGGGAATCGTGAAAGGCCTGTATATAAGGGCCAGTCGTATGACATCAATGGACATTGACTATGAACAAGAATGTACAATATTGGAACGAATGTTCACAGAACGTGGTTACCCCAGTGACTTAATACTGAATATCAAATCTGAGGTCACACAGGGTAGGAATGATAAATACAAGCCCATATTGGGTAAAGGACTTGAGTTTAACAATCAGCATGGGTCCTTAACTAATACCAATATGGGATACAACAGAGTTTTTGTAACTAACTTTAGTGGTAGTGCCTACCTGATTAAGAACATAGTAGAAAAGGAGTGCAAAAAATGTTTAGAGTTCACAGATTTGCCAAACTGAAAGAATAAACATGTAAAAGTAATTTTTAGAAAAGGACAAAATATTAAAAATTTGTTAGAAAAGGCCAACTATGGAACTGTTTTTTCGCACAAAAGAAAAGGAACATACAAGTGTGGGGCCTGTAACCAATATTCTTATATTATACAAAAGCAACAAGTATTGGTTGCCTCAAGACACAAAGTTCTAATTTCCCACAATTATTCTAATTGTAACAGCTCAGGGTTAGTGTGCCTGGCCTGTTGCAAGGGCTGTCAATGTTTTTACGTGGGCAAAACAGAGAGTCAACTTAAACGCAGAATATACGAACACATGAATAGTATCAATAATAAGAACAAATATAATGCCTTATACAGACATTCTATGGTTTGCCCCAATGCAAGTTTTTGTTTCTTTGTGATCGAGACAGTCCAAAAAGACCCAAGGGGGGGACCTTGGGAATCCAAGTTGGCATACAGAGAAACTTATTGGGAAATTATTCTGGAGGCCAATAAACCTCCAGGTTTAAATGACAGTATTTCCCTTACATCATTATTAAAACTTACATTGGCTAAATTGTAAAAATAACGTTCAATACATTGGTAAAACTATTAGTACAGCAATTGTTTTTACATCAGATAGTTTTTGAGTCTGTATTATATTTTAGATTTTAAATTACAATGTATCATGTCAACATTTATAATTCTACATGAATTCTTTACAATTATTTGATTGTTTGTAGGTTAATTTGTCTATCAAGTCTAGTATTTTGTTTTTTTCTTTACCATGTCAGCTAATTGTTTAATCAATTAGAGGGACTGGGTTTTACAAGTGTATAGATACTGGTTAATGATGTAATATATGATATATCTGAAGAAGTCTGATGATTTTTTGGACGAAAACGCTGTGTTTTATCATTTTGATTGTGTTAATATTTTTAAAGAGAAGGAGTCTGCTATGCAAGCTGCGAGTAGTGTGGTGTACCTTCTACTGTCCAGCATTGTTTTTTTAGTTTTTATATTTACTTCATTTACCTGCATTTTTATCTTGGTAATTATTGGTGTATTATCTGAAATAGCTATTGATGTGTGTCGAATTTCTAAATTAAATGCACATGTTCCTGGGAAATATAATTTCTGTCTAGTCCAGCCCAGTTACTGCATTTTGGGGAATAATATGTAAATTCTCTCTGAGTTCCTACTATTGAATTAATGTCTTTCCTACCAAATATTTTCATAAATTTCTTCAGAAATCTACCCTCTTTGATTATATTTTCTCTTCTAACCCCCACCCTGGTGCATCTTCATTGTTGCAGATCAAATTCTAGTCTCCACCTATAAATAATATTCCCTGCTGAAAGAAAATGATTTCTCCCAATTTTTTAAGCTCAATAATAGCAATTTTAGGTAGAATATAAATAAATGCCATCATAATCCTCATCCCTTACCAGTAGCCCCTTACTGCCACAAATCTGCCAGTATTATATTTTTTCCTTCTTCTATCACTATTGGAGCTCATCTAGCAATTAATATAAGTACTCTTTTCCTAGGGGCCACTGATTTTTAAGTTTGACTTCATATTTTTTTCCTGACTGCTGAGTGGTGACTGTAAAATGTTGTAAGAAATATATTTTGCAAGTTATTAAACATATCTTCCAGCAAATCTGAGGATGTATCATCAAAATCATGTTTTATACAGGTGTCTAACCTTGTTTTGGAAAACAGAAAAAAAAAAACATTCTTTGAAATTGTTTCATTTTCCTTGCAGACCCCATTAAACTTTTACAGTCTGACAGTCTGTTTATTGTACTCCCAAAACCCCCTCAGTTTTAGATGCAGGACATTCTTGACATGTTTTTATCTGTGTTGAGACATTACTTCTTCATCCAGCTTCTTTCTTCTAGGCTTCTGAGCTATCGATTATTAGGGTCTATATTAGATGATCGAACATTTAGTTAATCAAATAACTAAACGTCAATCACTAATAATTGACCAGACAAAACCCAAACGGCAGTTTCCACTCAGGGAAACAAGTTGCTTGGCCATTGTGTGGAGTTTGCCCTTTCTTCATTGTGGAGCGATCTCAGAGTTGGTATATTTAGTTAGGAGGGATGTGGGGGCGAATCCCCCCACTTCATTTGTGTTTATTTATTTATTTATTTATCTTCATTGGGCAATGGCATTGTTTCCCTGAGTGGAAACTGCCATTCGATATATTGTGTGTGCGATTATTAGTGATTGACGTTTAGTTATTCGCTTAACTAAACATTTGATCATCTGATATAGACGTGATTATTATAGGGCAGCACAGTAATGCAGTGATTAGTATTACTGACTCACAGTGTCTAGTTCTCTTGTTCTGTTCTTGTCTAGGGTACCTTCTGTATGTAGTCTGCATATCCTTCCTGTAGCCAAGTTGGTTTCCATTTTATGATCTGGTTTCCTCTTGTATTTCAAAGACAAACTATAGTTGAATTGGTAAGCAATCCTTCAGCTTGCCCATACCTCTGTATGTGTGAGCATGTTTGTATGTATGTATGTATGTATGTGTGTGTGTGTGTGTGTGTGTGTGTGTGTGTGTGTGTGTGTGTTTTCACCTGCATTCACCAATGGACTGATGTTCTCTCCTCATCTAGTTCTCTACCTTATGTTTCAGCAATGACTAGGAGAAATGGGGATATCAGAGAATGAATGAGTGTTGTATCCTTTCTCCTATACCTTGGTTGGTTGTATATGCAGAACTCTCCAAGAATCATATGAATCATGGGAAGTTCAAGGCTACTGAGTCTTGTGACCATTGTGCCTTAGTAAGCCTTACCATCTCCTATACGTCCCTTTTCATGGATGGCTATGCCAGTTATGCATGAGGTGACTTTATAAATACCCAGCTAAGTATCTCGGTCTTGTTTGAAGGAAGATAGTGTATCACACTGCCTTATCTGGAGCAGGAGTCTATCCCAGAGGTGAGGGAGAAGATGAATAATGAATCTGTCTCTCCACCTTGTTTTATTGACCTGCTGTCAAAGCTTTATCCATCTGTACCATAAAGCTGGTCAAATATGGGAATGTTTTATTTATAAAGATACAAGACATCCTGGACTACTGAGTCCCTGATTGCTTAGAGGGCAAGGCATAGGTCCTCAGAGAAGCAGAAAAGAAGATCAATGCTTCTAGTCTTTTCTGATTGCTTAAGTATTTTAAGCCTATGATCTTCTTTGTTAGGAACCTCTGGGCTCTATGTAAATGCTTGATATGTCTGGTGAGGTATATCCCAAAGAGGATATTGCATGCTATAAATGGTCTGATCACCTCTAAATTCAAGAGGCCAATAACCTGTTTTGATCTGGATGATAGCCTTTTGGCCATCAGCTGCTCCAAGTAGAAGGATTTCCTGACATATGTTGCTACGTGGTGGTCAAAGGAGAGGGAATTATCAGGTTTCCGGGTGTCTAGGTATATTTTCATTTTGAAGTGGGATATTGTCTGTTATAAAATCATTAATGTTTGGATGCATCCTAAGACTGCAGTATAAGAAACAACGTTTTTTACACTTATTCAAATGGAGCCCTTATTTAAAAAGACACTCCTGGATAAGTGCTTATAATAGAGCCTTAACAAATGAGTGGCTTGGGTGGTTCTTATTTCATACAATCACTGCAGTTCAGGCTTTAACCAGTACAAAGAGTAATTAAAATTTGAGTTTCTACAGCGCCTTTCTAATATGTTGGTTTCATTATTATATCACCTTCAGATGTGCATGCAGTTGGTCCCTACTAATGCTTTCTGTATTCTTTTAGAACACACTTCAGTATTTCTGATGTTAGTTTCTCCTGCATGAGTTTACGTATTTGAAGTTACTGTCATTTCTACAAGCTGGAAGTTTGACGCTGTTGCGTGTAAAACACATTTATATTACCCTATCATGGGATTTAAATAGCGAATGCTATTTTATCGTACCTAAAATATCTAAACCACAAAATATCAAGCATACAGAACAGCAAATTTTTTGCCAGGGAAAAAATTCACTGTTCCGAAACACAAACACACAAACCAAGCACACCAATATAAATAAACCACACACATACACTTAACAAAACCATAATTCTAACCCTACACTACTACCTATCCAATCACCTTAACCCAACCCTAACCCTAAAGTCCCTAACTACTGCACACTCATCTTAGCTGGTCCCTAACCCTAAAGTCCCTAACTATCGCACGCTCACCTTAACCGCTCCTAACCTTAAAGCCCCTAACTACCGTGACACTCACCTTACCCGCTCCCTAACCCTAAAGTCCCTATCACACACTCAACTTACCAGCTCCCTAACCCTAAAGTCTCTAACTATCGCACACTCACCTTACCCCGATCCGTTCCCACACTTACCTTAACCTGGTCCGTAACCTCCGTTCGTATACTTACCTTACCCCAGTCCGTAACCTTCCCACCACAGTAGAGTAAATAGCGAAGCCATGGAACGGACAACCAAAATCTTATCCTAGGTAAGATTTTGAAGTTCCATGGCTTCGCTATTTTCAGTTTTATAATATAGACCCTGTAAAACTATGTTCTACTGTAGGACCCTCACAACAGTGGAGAAAGCACTGCTTAATGCAGGCTTTGCACATTTTGCCACAAAACCATTTCCACAGAATGCTGTTTTTACCATCTGTCTATCTAGTATATGTACTTTACTGCAAGGGGAAGCATGATCCATTTGCCATGCTTCCATGGAACCATATACTTGGACACTGTAGGAATCTTTGGCTGTCTGAGTAGGAAGCATACCATCATGGTACCGACCATGCATCTTCTCCTGATGAACATCTTATTCTAAAATCTGCTTCCGATTACACTCCTCTGTTATGATGACTGTGATATTTTGAGTTATGTATTTCCCTTTTTATCTTTAAAGAGGAGCATTATTACCTTTGCCATAGAAAAGGAACCGGCTTTTGAATGAAAGACTGCTCAGTTCCCCATTGTTAGAAAAAGAAAGCAGAGCCTGTGATCAAATGATTGAGGTGACCATCATTATTAGAAAAAAAAAAATGACTGGGTCTGTGATCACGAGGTTGCTAATTCCCAATTACCATCCCAAGAAGTTGAGCATTGTGCTGTGGTGGGTTATCTCTCCTATTACAAACCATTTCTCTGGAAATATTTGTCCCTGACTATCATTTTATACACAAAGCACAATGTAGAAGGAGTCTGCTATGCAAGCTGCGAGTAGTGTGGTGTACCTTCTACTGTCCAGCATTGTTTTTAGTTTTTATATTTACTTCATTTACCTGCATTTTTATCTTGGTAATTATTGGTGTATTATCTGAAATAGCTATTGATGTGTGTCGAATTTCTAAATTAAATGCACATGTTCCTGGGAAATATAATTTCTGTCTAGTCTAGCCCAGTTACTGCATTTTGGGGAATAATATGTAAATTCTCTCTGAGTTCCTACTATTGAATTAATGTCTTTCCTACCAAATATTTTCATAAATTTCTTCAGAAATCTACCCTCTTTGATTATATTTTCTCTTCTAACCCCCACCCTGGTGCATCTTCATTGTTGCAGATCAAATTCTAGTCTCCACCTATAAATAATATTCCCTGCTGAAAGAAAATGATTTCTCCCAATTTTTTAAGCTCAATAATAGCAATTTTAGGTAGAATATAAATAAATGCCATCATAATCCTCATCCCTTACCAGTAGCCCCTTACTGCCACAAATCTGCCAGTATTATATTTTTTCCTTCTTCTATCACTATTGGAGCTCATCTAGCAATTAATATAAGTACTCTTTTCCTAGGGGCCACTGATTTTTAAGTTTGACTTCATATTTTTTTCCTGACTGCTGAGTGGTGACTATAAAATGTTGTAAGAAATATATTTTGCAAGTTATTAAACATATCTTCCAGCAAATCTGAGGATGTATCATCAAAATCATGTTTTATACAGGTGTCTAACCTTGTTTTGGAAAACAGAAAAAAAAAAACATTCTTTGAAATTGTTTCATTTTCCTTGCAGACCCCATTAAACTTTTACAGTCTGACAGTCTGTTTATTGTACTCCCAAAACCCCCTCAGTTTTAGATGCAGGACATTCTTGACATGTTTTTATCTGTGTTGAGACATTACTTCTTCATCCAGCTTCTTTCTTCTAGGCTTCTGAGCTATCGATTATTAGGGTCTATATTAGATGATCGAACATTTAGTTAATCAAATAACTAAACGTCAATCACTAATAATTGACCAGACAAAACCCAAACGGCAGTTTCCACTCAGGGAAACAAGTTGCTTGTCCATTGTGTGGAGTTTGCCCTTTCTTCATTGTGGAGCGATCTCAGAGTTGGTATATTTAGTTAGGAGGGATGTGGGGGCGAATCCCCCCACTTCATTTGTGTTTATTTATTTATTTATTTATCTTCATTGGGCAATGGCATTGTTTCCCTGAGTGGAAACTGCCATTCGATATATTGTGTGTGCGATTATTAGTGATTGACGTTTAGTTATTAAACAACTAAACATTTGATCATCTGATATAGACGTGATTATTATAGGGCAGCACAGTAATGCAGTGATTAGTATTACTGACTCACAGTGTCTAGTTCTCTTGTTCTGTTCTTGTCTAGGGTACCTTCTGTATGTAGTCTGCATATCCTTCCTGTAGCCAAGTTGGTTTCCATTTTATGATCTGGTTTCCTCTTGTATTTCAAAGACAAACTATAGTTGAATTGGTAAGCAATCCTTCAGCTTGCCCATACCTCTGTATGTGTGAGCATGTTTGTATGTATGTATGTATGTATGTGTGTGTGTGTGTGTGTGTGTGTGTGTGTGTGTGTGTGTGTGTTTTCACCTGCATTCACCAATGGACTGATGTTCTCTCCTCATCTAGTTCTCTACCTTATGTTTCAGCAATGACTAGGAGAAATGGGGATATCAGAGAATGAATGAGTGTTGTATCCTTTCTCCTATACCTTGGTTGGTTGTATATGCAGAACTCTCCAAGAATCATATGAATCATGGGAAGTTCAAGGCTACTGAGTCTTGTGACCATTGTGCCTTAGTAAGCCTTACCATCTCCTATACGTCCCTTTTCATGGATGGCTATGCCAGTTATGCATGAGGTGACTTTATAAATACCCAGCTAAGTATCTCGGTCTTGTTTGAAGGAAGATAGTGTATCACACTGCCTTATCTGGAGCAGGAGTCTATCCCAGAGGTGAGGAGAAGATGAATAATGAATCTGTCTCTCCACCTTGTTTTATTGACCTGCTGTCAAAGCTTTATCCATCTGTACCATAAAGCTGGTCAAATATGGGAATGTTTTATTTATAAAGATACAAGACATCCTGGACTACTGAGTCCCTGATTGCTTAGAGGGCAAGGCATAGGTCCTCAGAGAAGCAGAAAAGAAGATCAATGCTTCTAGTCTTTTCTGATTGCTTAAGTATTTTAAGCCTATGATCTTCTTTGTTAGGAACCTCTGGGCTCTATGTAAATGCTTGATATGTCTGGTGAGGTATATCCCAAAGAGGATATTGCATGCTATAAATGGTCTGATCACCTCTAAATTCAAGAGGCCAATAACCTGTTTTGATCTGGATGATAGCCTTTTGGCCATCAGCTGCTCCAAGTAGAAGGATTTCCTGACATATGTTGCTACGTGGTGGTCAAAGGAGAGGGAATTATCAGGTTTCCGGGTGTCTAGGTATATTTTCATTTTGAAGTGGGATATTGTCTGTTATAAAATCATTAATGTTTGGATGCATCCTAAGACTGCAGTATAAGAAACAACGTTTTTTACACTTATTCAAATGGAGCCCTTATTTAAAAAGACACTCCTGGATAAGTGCTTATAATAGAGCCTTAACAAATGAGTGGCTTGGGTGGTTCTTATTTCATACAATCACTGCAGTTCAGGCTTTAACCAGTACAAAGAGTAATTAAAATTTGAGTTTCTACAGCGCCTTTCTAATATGTTGGTTTCATTATTATATCACCTTCAGATGTGCATGCAGTTGGTCCCTACTAATGCTTTCTGTATTCTTTTAGAACACACTTCAGTATTTCTGATGTTAGTTTCTCCTGCATGAGTTTACGTATTTGAAGTTACTGTCATTTCTACAAGCTGGAAGTTTGACGCTGTTGCGTGTAAAACACATTTATATTACCCTATCATGGGATTTAAATAGCGAATGCTATTTTATCGTACCTAAAATATCTAAACCACAAAATATCAAACATACAGAACAGCAAATTTTTTCCCAGGGAAAAAATTCACTGTTCCGAAACACAAACACACAAACCAAGCACACCAATATAAATAAACCACACACATACACTTAACAAAACCATAATTCTAACCCTACACTACTACCTATCCAATCACCTTAACCCAACCCTAACCCTAAAGTCCCTAACTACTGCACACTCATCTTAGCTGGTCCCTAACCCTAAAGTCCCTAACTATCGCACGCTCACCTTAACCGCTCCCTAACCTTAAAGCCCCTAACTACCGCACACTCACCTTACCCGCTCCCTAACCCTAAAGTCCCTATCACACACTCAACTTACCAGCTCCCTAACCCTAAAGTCTCTAACTATCGCACACTCACCTTACCCCGATCCGTTCCCACACTTACCTTAACCTGGTCCGTAACCTCCGTTCGTATACTTACCTTACCCCAGTCCGTAACCTTCCCACCACAGTAGAGTAAATAGCGAAGCCATGGAACGGACAACCAAAATCTTATCCTAGGTAAGATTTTGAAGTTCCATGGCTTCGCTATTTTCAGTTTTATAATATAGACCCTGTAAAACTATGTTCTACTGTAGGACCCTCACAACAGTGGAGAAAGCACTGCTTAATGCAGGCTTTGCACATTTTGCCACAAAACCATTTCCACAGAATGCTGTTTTTACCATCTGTCTATCTAGTATATGTACTTTACTGCAAGGGGAAGCATGATCCATTTGCCATGCTTCCATGGAACCATATACTTGGACACTGTAGGAATCTTTGGCTGTCTGAGTAGGAAGCATACCATCATGGTACCGACCATGCATCTTCTCCTGATGAACATCTTATTCTAAAATCTGCTCCCGATTACACTCCTCTGTTATGATGACTGTGATATTTTGAGTTATGTATTTCCCTTTTTATCTTTAAAGAGGAGCATTATTACCTTTTGCCATAGAAAAGGAACCGGGCTTTTGAATGAAAGACTGCTCAGTTCCCCATTGTTAGAAAAAAGAAAGCAGAGCCTGTGATCAAATGATTGAGGTGACCATCATTATTAGAAAAAAAAAAATGACTGGGTCTGTGATCACGAGGTTGCTAATTCCCAATTACCATCCCAAGAAGTTGAGCATTGTGCTGTGGTGGGTTATCTCTCCTATTACAAACCATTTCTCTGGAAATATTTGTCCCTGACTATCATTTTATACACAAAGCACAATGTAAGTCTATTTTGTAAGGTGGGGGTTTCACTCTCATTAACCCTCCCAATATTCATGTTATGTTAAATGAAATTCAAAAGAAGTAATGTACCTTAAATGAAAACTTGTTAACATACTTATAGTAAACTTTTTTAAAAAGTCACAGAAAATGTACATTTTACATACTAAGATACACTATTTTCTTCCTGTCCTACCTTGTATTCCTACACACATGGTAGGGAAGGGGTGGGGCACAGCAATGGGGATCCCAACTACATGTGCTTTTGTTACTGAATGCACCTTTTATACTCAGTTTAGTGAAAACAGAAACAATGATATAATATGCAGCCCTTAATAAATGTATATATTTAACTATGCAGCAAATATAATTGTACTATTTTATTTGCGCTGACACAGCATCCTATTATTAATTGTGATTTTGATTTTTACTTGTCTGTTTGAAATGAAAGGTTCACCCTTCCACGACTCAGTTATATACATTATTAAAATGTTCATTACTACATTCTCAGAACTCCATAGTAAATATGCACAGATATGCTTTGAGAATACCACTTAAGCACATGCATACGTCAAAGAGTGCTAGTGTACATTAATTATTTCGGTTATGCTTTGTTGACGAGGTGGCTCCCTTTCATAGCACTAAGGCTATTGTTTGGGGGATAAACTATCCTCAAGCATCCCTTACAAGCAATAATAGTGTAGTAACTGGGTGTTAGTAAGAGAAGCATCAACTCATGTTGGAAAAATATATCACATTTACATAAAAATTTATAAAATAGTTGCACTATTATCATAAAACAAATGGAAGTGGGTGGATAAAAGCATTGCAGGCCTACTGTAATTGTCTTGGTGGAAATAATACAGTAGGCAAAGGGAGGGGGTAGAGAAGCATAGGATCAGTACAAACTGGGAGAGGCAGAAGGTAGGGAAGGGGTAATTGAACAGGCACCTAGAACAGGGATAGGAAATAAGGTATGAGTTGAGGCAAGATCAGGGTCATTGCACCATGCAACAAGACCAGGAAAGAAAGTTCAAAAGAAGAAGCAGCAGAGAAATTACCTACAAGAAACAACAAGCAACTTGGATCAATGAATTCACAAATACAATAAAAAACATCCAAAAGTACAGAGAAGTATTGCAAAGTAGCAGTGGGAGAGCAATGCAGAAACTGGCTGCACAAGACTGGAACTTAATGCAAAGTATATCATTCTAACATATCTCTAAACATGTATCTCTCATCCTAATAACTGTACGTGTTGAGTTTCAGGACATACAATGTTGACAGTTCAATTGTAGATCCTAAACTGTACATACCAATTTAATGTAAATATGCACACATCTGATTCACAATGAAAAATGACACAATGTTTTAATATAGGCATGTAAAGGTGAATATCATTTTTATTTTGCAACTGTAAAAACTGTACAGCTTTTTTTTTCTTTTTTTTTTTTTTTTGCACATATCATGAAAAACTCCTATTATGTTACCTTATGTTTGCATTTTGTAATGCTCTCTGTACTTGTATCTGTAATAACTATGGAGCTTTTCTCCCCAGGCCTCCACTGAAAATGAAATCAATCCCAGTCAGACTTTTCTGGTAAACAAAGCAAAATAATAAGTAACATAAAGAATGAAAACAAAGAGGAAGCTGTGAATAATTACTTTGATGTACTGGTTAAGTTGCAAAAGACAGAAATTGAAATTATGGAGAGACTGACAGAAGATAAGGCACCTCGAGATGAACTGTTCCAAAAAATTGTTGATTTGGAAGACAGAATGAAGAGGAAAAATTAAGGTTTACAGGCATCCTTGAGAATCTGGAAAAAAAGTGATTGTATAAGCTTTATAAAAAAGAGTAGTAGCAATTGAACTGGTCACCTATTGCAGGAAATAGTAACAGAGAGACAACACATCATGATTATCTCCCAGGAAGTCATTAAAGAAGCAGCTGAGACCAATAGTTATCAAGATACAAACTGACAAGAGGAGATGCTAACAAAATGTGGCAGAGAGAAAGGTGTTGAAAGTTGGAGACACAAGAGTATTTGTAGAAAATGAATATGCAGCTTATACCAGACAGAAATGGAACAGATTTATTCTAGTCATGAGGGAATGATAGTAAGCTAGAATATGGTTAAACTGATGTATCCTGCAGTATTCAGTGTATTTTCCCCCCGGGGCTAAAAGGCATGTTTCAGATTCTACACCAGGGGCACAGAAAAAAAGGGGGGGGGGTAATGATATTAGGAGATGGGTTTCTATAGTAACAGAGGAGAGAAATGGGAGAATAAGGTTTGTAGCAGTGAGGAGCTACTTGTTTGGAAGTAAAATTACTTTGGTGAGTAAACATGTCCTGACCAAGACTACAGTTTTAGTTCTGAGAAGAATTCTAGGAGAATTAATGATTTCAGCAAGGGACTCTAATTGTAGGGTAGATTGGAATATGGTATGTAATAATAAGGGCATGTCAGGTTGCCCAGCAGAGAAAGATCCTAATAATTGTAGGTGGATTCTTAAGGAAATATATAAGCATATTCAGGATGGCATATGTAGTAGTAGCCTTAGGAGCTCAAATGCAATTTCCTTACCATTCTCACAGGTATAAGAATTGGGGCAGATTGGATAGATACCATGCAATACAACAACATGGTCATTTACCTGAGAAAAAGAGGTACGTCTGATAATATCTCATCATGCAACTATAAAGTTTAAGATAAGGGCCCAAGATAGTAGGAAAAGCTGCAGTGGTACTTTTCTACTTATTTATTGAAAAGGCAGTCATTTAAGGAATGGATAGCAGATAAGATTTAGCAAGTATATATAACAACCAAAGATAACTAAATGTACTATAATAACAAACAAAATAAATGTGCAGCTCACTAAAAAGCTTTACTAATACTCCGGAGCCACTGTAAAAGTCTAAAGACTTTAAAGTTAAAATAGAAACTAAATTCACATCCACTTAACTACAAAAACACAGAAAGAAAAAAACATACATATCATTAATTAAACAATCAATTGATCCTTGGAAGCATTTCAAATTATCAATGTTCCGCAGAAGCATTTCAAATTACTCTTCCCATTTAACCGATTGTTTTTAGAGTTCAAAATTTAAGGATGTAAATAGATTCTTTAAACAATAGTAAGTCTTCAAGATTCTCACCTTTCTTTGATTCTCCCTCACATGTTCCAAACAGTAGCTAATATACCACCACACTTATTTAAATGATAAATTACAACATGTGCCATACAGGACTCTCTAATGTCTTATTTTGGGTCTATATCATAAAACCGAATGTCCAGAACCACGGACACCTAATGAGTGACACATATATGCCGAACTACGAAAAAAGTGAAGGACCTAAATATCGAAAACTGGAATACTGAATGCACTTTAAACTACAACAGCACCACACAGGTAAGTAAAACACACACAAACAAACTTCATTAATCACACTTTTGCAGGGGGGCAAGCCCCCCTGCACCTGCATGTGGGGGGCTGTGCCCCCTACACCCCCCCCCCACTTATATATACCAACTCCAAGATCGCACTACAGTGGGGAAAAGGATATATTTAGTCTTCCCCACGATCACCCTGCTGGCCACGGGAATAGGTTTGACATTCCGGTTTTCGACATTTATGACCTTCGCGCTTTTCGTACTTTGGCGTTTATGTCTTGCTCATTAGGTGTTCATGGTTGTGGATGCTCGAGCATCTAATATAGACCCTTTATTTTTTATGTCTCTAACATGTTCTTAAAATCTAAATTTAAATAGCCTATCCATCGCACCTATACAATATAATTTACAGGGGTACTTTAATGCATAAATTACACCCTCAGTTTGGATACTTTAATGCATAAACTACACCCTCAAATCTACATGAAATAATTTTTTAGCATTAAATTTAATCCCACCGCCAAAGTGAAATGAATTAACTGAATGCTTACAAAAAAATAAATGATGCACAGGGAAGAATTCAAAGTGTGCCTCATTCTCTGATATCCCCCTTCTCCTAGTCATTAGTCTATAGCTTAAGCCATTGGCATTAATCTAGACATTCACCCATGTAAAAATAAGAGAAAATATCTTAATTCTACATATAATATATTCAGTGCATTGTTACACTGCCAGGCAGTCCAAGATCATAGCATATTAACATTAAACTTGCTTTTGTCCTGCTGTCCTTATCTTGTTATGCTGCAAAGCCTATATTTCTTATGACTAAAAAAGTACTTGTTTACTTTAAATCTTTAACACATACAACAGTCACTGAAAAGACTCACCCCCACACATTTAAAATACCCATGACTGTATACTACACAAAATTGCTTTACTATATATAACATACAGTTTATATCATGAAGTGTTTTATACACAATAATAAAAACAAAAATTATTTTACTTACAGTTACTCTTTCCTTTTTTTAGTGTTCTTCTAAACATTAATGACATACATTGTGGTATATGCTTTATAGGCCACTCACATGTTTAACAAAGTCAACAAATTTTTTTTAGCTACTTTTTTTTGCAAAGCTATATTTCACAAATGTGACAGAAGCTTTATGATATCTCATTTATTCATTAATTTCAGTGTTGCTGATCTTCTTCCTGTTCAAGTCTAACTTCCACCACTGGACTCTGCTTCAAGCCGAGGCAATTCTGCTTTGTCTATTCAACTCCTGTGATTTTTTTTCTATCGATCATTTTTCTTTGGAACATTGGAAAAGGTTTCACTAGCAAAGTCTGTCTATGAACTTTACTGTCATAAGAATGAGAAGCAGAGTCCCCTTCTGTTTGCTGGCTCACTTTTTGTTGGACAAATTATTTTATTTCTTCCTTAGCTATCTTGTTCTGTATCAAAAATTACTTTGATTCTTCAGGGAAAAAAAACTACTCTGAGGACAGTTGAATAAAATTGTTTATGTAGAAATATTCATCTCTATTATAATATAATGTGTCCCTCTATAGCTTTTTCTTTATTTGGATACTGTTTCCCTCTATAATTTTGAGTTTATCATTTATGCCCGAAAGAACGTTGTCCATCTAATCACCATTAACTTTCTGTGATAGTCCATTATGAATTTCATTAATTCCATTCATCAATTTCATTTGTTTTAATATATCTCCCTCAACCAAGATATTGACCCACTCTGAGGTACATCTATGATGCTGTTAACTACTATTTTTTAAATATTTTTTCTGCTTTGTCTTGTGGGTCAAAAGGACTTATAAACTTCTTAAAAGCTCTCAGTCCCTTTGGTATAATGTGGTATTGCAAATTTATTTTTTAAGAATCATAATATTAAAATGCATATTTGTCTCACGGATAGTTGACTTCTCTAGCTGATTCTTAACCTCTTTCATTTGTAGTGGCATATTAGAATTATAACAAGCAACACATTTAGAAAAAAAAATACTATCACTATTAACATCTCTGTCAGCCAATTGAGTACAAATTAAATTATCTGTTCTATTTTGTATTCCCTATAGATAGAAATGTATTGGAACTGACCCATTCTGAACAAGCTCATCCTTACTATACTGTGATACAGCGAGGATTTCATTCCTTAGAGGAGTATTAAAACAAATATACAAAAATCACAGTTGATATAATAATGAAACCAACATATTAGAAAGGCGCAGTAGAAACTCAAAGTTTAATTATTCTTTGTACTGGTTAAAGCCTGAACTGCGTGATTGTATGAAACAAGAACCACCCAGGCCACTCATTTAAGGCACTATTATAAGCACTTATCCAGGAGTGTCTTTTTAAATAAGGGCTCCATTTGATTAAGTTTAAAAAACATTGTTTCTTATAGTGCAGTCTTAGGATGCATGCACACATTAATGATTTTATAACAGACAATATCCCACTTCAAAATGAAAATATACCTAGACACCTGGAAACCTGATAATTCCCTCTCCTTTGACCACCATGTAGCAACATATGTCAGGAAATCTTTCTGCTTGGAGCAGCTGATGGCCAAAAGGATATCATTCAGATCAAAACAGGTTATTGGCCTCTTGAATTTAGAGGTGATCAGACCATTTATAGTATGCAATATCCTCTTTGGGATATACCTCACCAGACATATCAAGCATTTACATAGATCCCAGAGGTTCCTAACAAAGAAGATCATAGGCTTAAAATACTTAAGCAACCAGAAAAGACTAGAAGCATTGATCTTCTTTTCTGTCTTATAGGCTTCTCTGAGGACCTATGCCTTGCCCTCTAAGCAATCAGGGACTCAGTAGTCCAGGATGTCTTGTATCTTTATAAATAAAACATTCCCATATTTGACCAGCTTTATGGTACAGATGGATAAAGCTTTGACAGCAGGTCAATAAAACAAGGTGGAGAGACAGATTCATTATTCAGCTTCTCCCTCACTTCTAGGATAGACTCCTGCTCCAGATAAGGCAGTGTGATACACTATCTTCCTTCAAACAAGACCGAGATACTTAGCTGGGTATTTATAAAGTCACCTCATGCATAACTGGCATAACCATCCATGAAAAGGGACGTATAGGAGATGGTAAGGCACAATGGTCACAAGACTCAGTAGCCTTGAATTTCCCATAATTCCTATGATTTTTGGAGAGTTCTGCATATACAACCAAACAAGGTATAGGAGAAAGGATACAACACTCATTCATTCTCTGATATCCCCATTTCTCCTAGTCATTGCTGAAACATAAGGTAGAGAACTAGATGAGGAGAGGACATCAGTCCATTGGTGTGAACACACACACACACACACACACACACGCACACACACACACACAATCATAATACATCATCCATTAAACAATCAGTATTCCCCCAGGAAGCATATGAACAGACGGTTACAGAGTTTTAAATTTAAGGATGTAAATAGATTCTTTAAATTACGGTACTTTTTTTTTGTATTCCTGCCTCCCTTTCATTGTCATGCTAAAACAATAGTTAATAAACCTAACACTTACTTAAATGGTAAATAGGAAAGTGGGCTGTTGTAGCACTCTCTTAACTTCTTATTTTTATATCTTTAACATGTTCCTGAAATCTAGCTTTAAACATCATAGCTATCTCAACAATGTAATATAATTTACAAGAGTAATTCACAGCATTAATTGCATTCTCATTTCTACACAAAAAAGCATTTTTAACATTAAATTTACTCGTGTTGATAGAGTGAAATGTATTAATATTTATGATGTGCTGTGCTCTGTGGTTATTGTCATAGAATAATTTCCTGTTATTTTTCTTTGCTTATGCGTGTTGACCAAATATTTATGATATTCTCCCTGGCACCTCTTGACTGCCCCCCATCACTGGTGTTCTGTCAATTATTCTGAAGTGCTTTAACCCTGACCAACCATAACTATACAGCACAAACATTCTTAGTGCAGAAGTTAAGGAAGCAGAAAGTGGACAAAACAGTTGTAAATTTGCGGGTTCATAAGTCTTGTAAATCTGTGGGTTCATAAGTCCCAGAAAACGATAAAAGATCCTCATGGGATTAGGGAAATTTTCCTGATATTTTATGACAGTCTTTACAAACTAGATGAATGGAATGATCAGGATAGAATTTTGATGGAGAATGTCATGTAAAACCTGAGTTTACCAAAGGTGATGGAGTTAGAGGCTCAACAGTTAATTGTAAATATAGATGAGGAAGAAATAAAAATGGTGATAGGCCGTCACCAGAATCAGATGGTATATATCCACAGAAATCTGGAATTTGGGGGAAAGACCCTAATAAGGAATTGGAATAAATGATTTAATGGTGTCCTGAAAGGTTAATATTTGCATTCTGGAAGACAATGATGGTTGTGGTTTTATCTTGAGGGAAAACACCCTAAATATAAAAACAATGAAAAAGAGGGGAAATATTCTGCCTTGTATAAACCGAATTTCAATATTAAATCATAACCACAAATTATTTATGTCTATATTAGCAAATAAAATATATAGCAAAAATGTTGTCAGAATTGATAGAGCTAGATCCTTGTGGATTTGCAGGCAGGTAACAGCCATTTGTCGACATTAATTAAACTCTGATGAGTCAAAAAGATGCCTAGGGCAGAGAATATCATTACTACTGGTAAGGTTTGATGAAGAATGAGATTTTGATAATGTAAGTTGGAAATTTATGTGTAGGGTAATGGCTGAATTTGTGTTTCCTACTGAAATTATTAATTTAATAAGGAAGATACATACAGGGGAAGCAAGAGTAAAAGTGTAGGTGGGAGGATTGTCTGATAAATTGAGTTTGTGTAGAGGAGTAAGGCAGGAATGTCCTCTTTCCCTATTGCTGTTGCAATATATATATATATATATATATATATATATATATATATATATATATATATATATATATATATATATATATATATATATATATATATATATATATATATATATATACACACACACACACACACACACACACACACACACACACACACACACTGAAAGAGAGAGAGTCAGAAGCAACCAAAATAGAGGTACAAACATCCAAGGATATGAGTGGAAGAGAAAACTGAACAAAAACATCATTTGCAGATGGCAAAATAATATATGTGACAAATCCAGAACAAGATGACCCATTGTTGTGGAATATTTTGAGACAGTTCCAAATGTTTTGGTTTATAAAACAGATGTTGATAATTGGATTATAAAATAAGTATTAATTCAACTAAAGTCATACCTGTAAATTATGTACCCACACATGAATTAGTGCAGCAATTTCTGTATCTTTTGGGCCATGGAAAAATGAAGTATACAGAAGTATGGCTTTAAAAAGTCTCATTAGTAGCAGCAAAAGAAATGTGAGTGGAAACTAAGCAGAAGGTAATCCAAAAGATAAGGTAGTGGAGTTTGTTATTTATAGATCTAGATAGGAAGTTAAAGTCATTGAAAATGTCTTTGGTCTCTTTGAATCTATATGTTGGGCAGGTATATTTTAATTATTGCAAGAAATACATAAGGAACTGAAAAACTTCATTTGGGAAGGAAAGAGACTTAGAGTTAAATGGATTAAGATGATCCTAATGACAAAGCAAGGGGACATATGATTGATTTATAGGAGTATTTTATGGCTATGCAGTTAAGGCTATTAAATACACTACAACTACAGGGATATAAGTTAAAATTGAAAGACATTTTGTTGTGGGAAGTAGATACTACTGGAGATAACAAGATATTGTTTTATCTGGAAACAGGTGTTGGGTAGACCAAACACAACCAGTTAGAATGTTATATATAAAATGGTAGATAGTATACTGAAAGTTAAACTAGTAAGGGAAAATAAGGAGAAAAAGGAGATTTTACCAGTAGGATTCCCACGTAAAGGGATAAAGAGTAGGCAAAAAACAGCAGGAAATAACTGGAGGAAGCAAGGTACTGAGATCAAACTGCTGGGGGGGGGACTAAATGAATGGGAGGAGGCAAAAGAACTGCTTGGATTACATAATAGAGACAGTCTCATGAAAGGGGAACAATAGCAGAATATAGGCAAAACAAGAAAGAAAAGGTATGTGGCCACTCCTGGTGGAGTATTTGGTGGAATCAAGAACAGATAGGGGTATAACAAAGGGGATAATCAGTACGGCATACACTATTACATATGATAATTATAAAAATCAATCAGAGGAACTCAGGAAAGATTGGGTGAAAAGGTTGGTTGGACAAATTACAAAGGATCAATGGGGAAGTGCACAAGGCTTTCTAATATGCCACTAAATTAAGATAGGTTAGGATATTTGCATGGAAATACTTATAGATATTTAAGGATCTTCCCTCAGTTTCACAATAACTGTTGGAGGTGTGGGGGGAATAAAAGGGGAAAACTGCAATTATGTGTTCTAAGAGTTAATTGAGTTTAAAAAGACACTGCAAAATGCCCTAGGGCAAATGCTGTGTAAATAAGTGAAAGTTAGTAAAGTGATGATGATACCAAGTTGGATTGGGGGCACAAGAATGTCAGGTCATAAGAAGTTCTTATTAACCTTAATTATGTTAGCAGCCAAAAAAGTGATATCCAGATAGTGGAAACCAACACAGATCTGTTAGCCTGATAACCCTCATCTGCAAGACCATGGAACAGGTCATAACTGACCTGATAAACTACAATATTAAAAATATTATAAGATTTGACCCCTCATAGTTCGGCTTTGTTAAGGATAGATCCTGTCTAATGAATCCAGTAAACTTTTTAAAGAAAGTAACACAAGCTGTGGCCTGTGGTTCATATCAATCAAGCTCCATTGGTGCTGCTTTCTGTCTCTTTGTCTCTTCTGGACTTCTGTTGGGATGGACCCCCTTCAGGCCTCCACTTCTGCCCAGCTAAGATAGCTCCTTCACAGGCTGATATCCCTGTCAGGGTCCCTCATGCTTCCATGTCTTCTGCAGGTTTCCTAATCGTGCCAGATCATTTGTGCTTCAGTGCCTCTCAGGAGACCTTCCCTCTGATCCTGTCCAGCCTCATGGAACTCCACTCAACTGCAGGTCCTCATACTGGCTCTCATCTGGGCCTTCCTTCATGTCAATTCTTTCCTTCACCCTGCACCTAGAGTTTTCAAACTCACATAGGAGATGGCCTTGGGTCCCTGCATCCCTGTGCCTCTTGCAGCATGCCTCTGTTTCTCTCCTCTGCAGATTGAGGGTCCTACAAACACACATTGCTTTGAGTCCTCTGGCTTGCAGCCCCTTGCCTCCAGCATGCTGCTGTTTGCTGAGTGATGTCCCCCCAATGCCAGGTGAAGAATGGGAGGCCAACCTGAGTTCCCTGGCTAGCCCTAGGTCTGAGAAGATATGACGGCTATACCACCTCTCTGCCAGGGGCCTGGGGAATGGAATCCTGGATCTGCCTTCCTGGAATGGCCCTCAGCCCACTCCTGAGAGTCGAGGCTACATCACTGGTCGAGGGGCCACCCCTCCAGGGACAACCCTTAAGCCTGGATCCTCGATCCTCTGTCTCATCCCAGACCAGACATGTTCCAGCTAGCTGGACTGAGGTACTGGTGAGGAAATAGGAGGGGGCAACCTGGTGTCCTCCACCTGCTCAGGAGGTCTTCCTGTTGAGGAGCACCTGGACCATGATCCCTTCCTCCCAGATCAGACTCTCCACCACTGTTGAGCAAAGTTCCAGCAGTGATCTGGACTGGCAGGAGGAGGGGCACAGGGTGGGATGACCAAGGACAGGTCCCCCCTCCCCACAAGGGCACAGATCCCATCCCTCTGCCTGCGACAAAAGCTTGGCTCAAGGGCTGACTTTCAATAGATTGCAGATTTTTGCTGCTCTGCTACATACAAAACCCTGAGCCAGAATCAAGTCATCTATGAATGATTTAGCACCTGGTTCCCCATTAACATGTGGTGCACTGCTGGAGAAAGATGACCCCCTTCCATACGTACTCTGACCCAGTGACAAGTGGTGCTCCTCACTGACCTTGCAGGCAGCTATCCTTGGCCAACTGGAGATCTGCAGTGCTGCGGTTTCTTTATGTTTAGGCAGGATTCTGACTTAAAGGAGTTCAGTCATAATACCACAAATGGTAGCTTTGTGCCATTGGCTCCTCAGTCAAGCACATACAGCAAATATCTGAACCTACTGTTCTTCTCGTACTGAACAGGATTACTACTGCAACAACACATCATCAGTAGGGTAAAACTAACCTGTCTCATGACAGTCTAATCCCTGCTCATGTTCCCTACAATCCAATGCATGGTGAATTCTGTTTCACAATGATAGGAAGGGGTGACATCAAAGGATCAAAAACAATGTCACTATGAAGACTTGGCTGCCACAAGCCAGTTATCATTGTGGTAATATTTCTGACACCTCCAGCTTAAAAGTCAAAAAGCCAGAAGGATCATGAGACCCCACTTTCATGGTCTGTATTCATACTAAAAATCAAGATCAAGCAAGCTTTTGCCCTTCTGCTCCTTGGGAGATTTCTGTCCTCCCTAAGCTTGCCTTAGGACACCTGCATTACTCTTTGACAGATGTACCACCCCAGTCAAACTCCCCACCTGACATTGTCCCTGGAGCTGGTCATGCCCAAATGCCTGGGTGCTTGGAGCCAGAAGTGACAGCCCTGGTCAGACTCGCCCCACCCCCCCTCACTGAGTAAGTGAAGAAACAATAAGAGTTGTGGTATTTCACTGGCGGTCGAGGCCTCCTGCTTATTCTACACTTTTTATATCTCTTCACAGTGCCAGACTAGAGTTAAGCTCAACAGGGTTTTTTTCCCCACTGATTCTGCCAAGCTTGTTCTCTTGGCTGTGATTTCACTAAATAGTAGGTAGGGACAGTGGGAATCAAATTCATCTATTCACGAATATCACTAATTGCATGACAAGGCATTTGGCTACCTTAAGAGAGTCATAGTTTTTCTCACCGTTTACTTGTGCTTCATTGAATTTCTTCACTTTGACATTCAGAGCACTGGGCAGAAATCATTTTGTGTCAACACCCATCTTGGGACTTTGTGATGCTTTCTGGTCTGCACCTATTCTAAGTCAGCTGCTAGCTGCCGGATGATCCGGGACGCCAGTCAGGACTGTCATCTGCCACAGCCGAGATAATCCACAGGAAGGGCCCAGTGCATGTCCAGAATCACAGCTGCAGTATTCTCACCCCCCCCAAGAGGGGGGGCATGGTGGGGGGTGACACCACATCCAGCAGTGGCACATGCCAAGCCCCGCTCCATGCTGAGCCTGATTGACCCAGCACTTAGAGCCAATCCTTATCCTGAAGTTATGGAGCTGGCCGATTTCCCTTCCTACATTGTTCTAACATGCCAGAAGCTGTTCACTTTGGAGACCAGCTGTGGATATGGGTACTGCCCAGTGCAAGACTTACACCCTCTCCCCCAGATTTTTAAGGGCTGTTGAGAGCTCACCTGATGCAGCTGGAACCGTGACACTTTTCTAGGTGCAGACTTCTCTCTCAGTGTTAACCCATTCTAGGGTGCCCTGCCCTTTACAAAAAAAGGGAAACTCTCTCAAGGGCTCCCACTGGCTTCTTTGGGATCATTTGCATCACAGCACTGGATGCCATGGGGTGCCCATCTCTGCATCTTTGGATTCATGGATCTGAATCAGACTTCCTTTCAATCAGTTGAGAGCAACACAGGCCATCACTCATTGATTTGGAGCAGTGCTTATCTATCTCTCAGGACTGACTGACCCATGTTCAAGTGCTGTTCACATGGAACCCTTCTCCACTTCGGCCTTCAAAGCTCTTGTTTGAATATATGCTACAACCACCAAGATCTGCACCAAAGGCGGCTCCACCTGGGCCCTTGCCTTGGGTTTCAGTGACACTGTGGTGGCCCTCCTACTTGTTGCAGCATAGCCCCCTCATCTCTCAGCACCAGCAACAGCTGGGTATGGGCCCAATGATCCAGTGCCATCCATTTTCAGGGCTAGTTGATTCAGCAGATGAGTTTTTACACAGTCCTTAGCCAATTCCATCTTGCTGTCTATAGCAACCAACACCTTTTCTGTGGTCTAATGAGTGTTGGCATTGGGAGCCTTAACCCAGCATTTGGTTCATCCCACAGCACTAGTTCTGCTTACCCACTAAGCATTCGCATTCCACACCCAACCCCAAGCCAGTGAGTCGGGCTTCTTACACATTTAAAGTTTGAGAATAGGTTGAGATCATTTTGGCCCCAAGTCTTCTAATCATTTACTTTAGTAAATAAAACTGCATCTGCTGAGTGCCAGCTATCCTAAGGGAAACTTCAGAGGCAGCCAGCTACTAGACAGTTGGATTAGTCTTTCACCCCAATACTCAGGTCGGATGACCGATTTGCACATCAGTGCTGCTATGAACCTCCATCAGAGTTTCCTCTGGCTTCACCCTGCCCAGGCATCTTTTGGGTCCCATGAGGTATGCTCATGCTTTACCTCCTGGATGTGACAGGTGAGATGGGCTGGCAAGGGCTGGGGGGGATCCCGCCTCAGTTGGCACACACTGGCCCTCACTTTCTTTGCGCCATGGGGTCTCCTGACAGCCTTGAACTCACGCATGTGTTAGACTCCTTGGTCCATGTTTCAAGACAGGATGGGTGGGTTACCTACATCAGTGTGGACCCCAGGCACCCAAGATGAGCCCTTTGGCACAGTGGTGGGATGCAGTTGGGCATCACTAATGACAGTCTAGACCAGTCAAACGTTCAGCCGGGGTCCCTCTGCCCCCACCACAAAGGTGGGGGTGGGTGCAGTAGTAGTCTCCTATGACCCCAGGGCACTGCTAGAGCTGATGCTGTAGGCTGTAACACTTCCCTCCAGGGAATGGAGCCACCTTCCACTCAGCCTTCACAGCCAATTCAGAGCCGGACATGGGTGCATCACACCGGAGGAAGTGCGCCTGATGGTGGCTGGCACACCCGGGGCTGGTCCCCCCCATGGAGGGGGATTTGCCTTCTTCCAAATTCTCGGGCGGACTGCACAAACCCCACCTGTTTACCTCTGAACACTTTCACACCCTCTTGAACTATCATTTAAAGTTCTTTTCAACTTTTCCTTACAGTACTTGTCCACTATTGGTCTCATGATGATGTTTAGCCTTAGATGGCATTTACCACCAGCTTTGGGCTGCATTTGCAACTCTGGGAAGACCTGATCCTGGCATGCCAGGGGCCACTACTGGCCCCACACCATCTGCAGGATAAGCCTCAATTACAAGGACTTTGGCTCCCTGAGTAGTGCCTGTGAGATGGACTTCTGTATGCCACATTACCCTGTGCCTGTCACCTGGGAAATGAGCACCTGGGATTTGGCAATGGGCTCTTCCCTCTTTACTCACTGTTACTGAGGAAATCCTGGTTAGTTCAAACTGAAAAAGAATTTCCAAGACAAGGAAAAGGCTCCTCAGCTGCAGAAAATGTCCATAAAATACTAGTAACAAAAGCACTAGTGGAGGAAGGCAAACTAGTCCTTGCTGGTATAAAAACTTTTATTACCACAACGGCTGGAACAAAACGAATACAGTACACTCCAAAGCACAAACGCTATGTCTCCACACCTGCGTTTTCGTTTCAAACACTTCTTCAGATGCACAACAATCCAATAAATTTTGACATGCCTTATATATACCTCAGATTAACTCAATTAATTAATAACAATACCAATTTGTAATTAATTATCTAATGAACAAATACAAATCCTATTTACATCAGACTAAAAAGATTTTTGTTTAAAAACTCATAATTAAAAACTGTAACCACACTTCACTTTACTAAAAACAAACCAAGCATTAAATATTTAAGGAACCTTATACAACATTTTATCTATATAAATATCATACTCAACATATTTATAAGAATTAAATAAATTAAAAATCTGCCTATGGATATTACATTTAGTTATTGCACATACTCCCTCTAGTGTACAAAAAGAAATGTTACACACATATAAGGAGAATTCTTTTATTTATAAGTTAACTGGATACTACCTTCCTAACTTGATCAAAAAGCTCTACATATTACTTAATGGATAAAAATTGTTAAACTAGAATAAATTCATTTTCCTACCCTTCAAGGGAAAAAGAATAATATTGTAGGGCTCAAAAACCAGTAATATAAAATAATAAAATAAAATAAAATAAAATAAAATAGACCCAACTTTTTTTAAAACAAAATGCATTTCATAATTAAAGTAGAAACAACCTTGAAGTTTGAAATACAAAGTGTCACTCACAATTTGGCAGCCCTCAATTTCAACACTGGTAGTAAGGATACTATATTATTAAGACCTGGTTTATTATACGATTCCAACTGTAACTGCCACAACAGTTCTTTATATTCGATCGTATCTTCCCATGGTCCCCCTCGAATATCCTTCTTAACTACTTCCAAGACAAAAAAATGGAATACTGCTTCTGAGCATATTGTTTTATGATTAGCCAAAGCATTATTGGGGCATCCATTTTTAATATCATAATTATGCTCATAAATCCGATTTTTAAGTTTCCGTTCGGATTTCCCCACATAAAAAGCTTGGCATTTTTTACACACGCTCAGATACACAATTCCACTTGTATGACAGTTCGCATATTCAGTACTCCTTACTAGAATATCCCTACTCTGTATGTGAACTGAATCTCGGGCATATATATATGGGCATTGGGGGCAACTGCCACATTTGAAGGTACCAATTCTACCCATCTTCTGTAGATGACCCCTGCCCTTTGTTTCAAAAAAGTTTTTGAGACTCTTTCCCTTTCTAAAGGTACATTTCAAGGGTTGTTCAAAGAGCCTATTCAAATCCGAGAACTCACCAAACTTTTGCCATTCTGTCTTTATTAAATTAAAAATAAATTTTGCTTCCCCATTATAATCCAGAACCAGATTATTCGAACCATCAAAACCATCAACCTCAATCCCAGGGTTCACTGCTTCATCAATTCCTAATATTGGGTGAAATTTATTAGCCCTCCCAATCACCACTTCTTTTTCTACTTCAGAAATTAATACGTCAGGGTAACCCCTCTCTAAGAACATACCATATAATTTCTCACATTCTTCAAGGAAATCTTCATTCCTGGAGCACATTCGACTAGCCCTCATATACTGCCCCTTAATAATACCTTTTTTATGGTGGTGTGGATGTGCACTAAAATAGGACAGATATGAATTCGAATAGTTATCTTTCCTAAAAACTTTTGAGAAGAACTTCCCTTCCTTCTTCCCTACAAAGATATCTAGATACTGTAAACAATCCTTGTTTATATTGAAGGTGAAGTTAAGGAAGCTAGTAGTGCCAGATAAATACTCAAAAAAAACCCCAAATTCCTTCTCAGTACCAATCCATAACAGGCAAATATCGTCTAGGTACCGCTTATACAGTTTCCAGCACTTTTTAAACCTGGAATTCAGTATAAACTTTTGTTCCCATATATCCAAAATAATATTGGCATAGGTGGGCGCACACCGTGCACCCATCGCAACCCCCTGTACTTGCCTGAAGAATTCTCCCTCATAATGTATAAAATTATTTGTCAAAACAACATCCATCAAAGTCAAGATCAAACGAAAATCATTATGGGAAAACTTCCCATTTCCAATCAATGCTTCTTCGAATAATTCCATACCTTCTTTGTGCGGGATAGACGAGAACAGGTCTATTATATCAAGTGTGATAAACATTACATTTTCATCAAAGAAATCCTGTTTTAAATTCCTTAATAAATCCCAGGAGTCTTTGACTATACCTGGCCCTTCTTTTAAAACTTCTTTCAGCTTGACATCCAACCACTTAGCAATAGGGGCTGTGACTGAGCCCTCTGATGCTACAATAGGTCTCATAGGTGGGTTATTGATATTTTTATGAACCTTCGGCACCCCAAAAATTACTGGTACTTTGGGTTTATCCACTGTCAGGTACCTGAAGGTATTAATATCAATCGAACCCTCCAAAAGCAGGTCATTTAGTACTATCCCCACCTTTTGATTACCTAAATTGATCTCATTCACAGACGACCTCTCGTATCTATCCACATTCAGTAATAATTCCATCATTTTGGAATCATACACTATCTGGTCCATCATGACAGTACCTCCTCCCTTATCCGGTTTGGATATCCGAATATTCTTATCCCCTGCTAATTTTTGCAGTAACCTATTTTCCTCCACTGTTAGGTTCGGGGCAACTCTACTATTGGACAATTCATTCCTAATTCTTTTCTCCACTAAATTCTCAAAGTTTTTGAGTTGCTGGTTAATGGGAGGGTTGAAAATACTTCTTTTCCTTAGATTTTGAATACCTGTACCTATACCATTTCCATTCTGTTTCTGAAACAAAAGTTCAAAATTTTTCTTCCGAATAAATAATTTCAAATCAATAAGGACCTTACTAACATCTGCTTTTTTATTCGGTACAAATTTAAGTCCCTTGGTAAACAATTGGAAATAGACTTCATTAACTTCGAGGGCACTATAGTTATATATCGTGTAGCCATTCCTTTTATTAATTATTCCTTCCTTCACACCCATATCTATACTGGGCTCATATCCATGCTCACAATCTAAACCTCCTACCACTTCCGGTTGTTCTTGTTGTAATTCCTGTAGTGGGTACGTTGGTAGAACCCCCCCTCCCCCTCCTGGAAGTTTTTTTGATAATTCCTTTGATTATAATTCCTAATACGTTCAGATCTTCTCAACTCAGGGAACTCCTGTTCATCCCTTAAATCAATATTGTCCTGACCTTGTTCTGCCCCTTCAAAAACTACTTCTTGATTATGTTGAAAGTTAGAATTTTTATTTTTATTATTCATGTAAGTACCTCTTGGATTTGGGTAATTAGTTTTTTGTTTGTATTCTTCCTTGTCCCTTCCAAGTTTTTTACACTTCCTTTCAAAAACATTGGATAAACTTCTCTCTATATTGTTTAACATATTCTGGTAGTTTTTACGATTTTCCTCCATTGAAAACAATAAATCATTGACTATCACTTTATTAAGTTCTTCTAATTCTAAATTCAGGCCCTCCATCTCCCTAGAATTCTCCTTAACAATCGCTCTTAATATGTCCAGGCCACAATTATTAAAAATGTTCAACAGTTCATGATGGAAATCGGACCCTATTTTCACTTTATTTGGATACTTACATATCCTTAACCCTTTCGGGACAATACTTAAACTAATACATTCTTTAAGATAAGAATTCTCCAACTCTAAATTTTTAAACCTAAATAACAATTCATCAAAACGATCCACATTCTGTTTGAACGAACAATTGGATTCAGTATCCCTATTATTAGGCAGATTTTTGGAATTAAAACAATATTTAACATTTAAAACAGTGTTAAAGTCCAACTGTCCAGAATTAGTGCCTTTCTGGCTGGTACCTGCCTGTTGAGAGCTCGCTCTGGTATCATTCAAGCCTCTAGCGTTGCAAAACTGCTGCTTAGATCTAGCTCCATTAACAGCTTCAACTCGTTGCTTGTCCGCTGGGTTCTGATCTTCCCTCTGCAACGACCTAAAGCACTCACTGTTACTGAGGAAATCCTGGTTAGTTCAAACTGAAAAAGAATTTCCAAGACAAGGAAAAGGCTCCTCAGCTGCAGAAAATGTCCATAAAATCCCAAAAAACAAAACTGAAAGAGGCAGCCAAAACACGACAATAAGAAGCTGACTATTTATTAGAAATAAAATGAGAAAATCCAACAAGGCCAAAGACTTAAAATTCAGTAAGCGCTTTCACATTCAAAGGGAATGCTTCATCAGACTGTTAACTGTTGACTTAATTGGTACCATTTAAAAGCTTTAACATTTTATTGTCAAGCCAATCACTATTCGGCTCATGAATATTGAATGAAAATAATATAGTTCATCAAAAACCTTATGAATAATTAATTAAAAACATTTTTAAAGCATTTTAACAAATATAATATAATAATCTCACATTTATAAAAATGTATAAATAATACTATATATATATATATATATATATATATATACACATATAACATATATAAATGTATATATACAAAAAAATATATATAAAAAATCTGATAATCATGTGTATTGATGAATATAAAACCATATGTATTGGGAACTATATATATATATATATATATATATATATATATATATACATAAAAAACTTATTGGCTGTCTTTGTCATGAATTATAACGTATTTTTGTAGATAACATCATAAAAATATGGCATGTAACTATTCGTTTATCCTTGCATATGAAGTATAAACTATTGGCTAATGGCCCTGGAGTCTATATAAGCCTAGCCCAAGAAGATTCCCTGGCATCATGCCGCCCAAAGTTAGTTCCCAGTGCCCTTGTCAAGCAAGGCCACTGAAGTGATCCCCGGGGTGAAATTCCTATTGCCCATCCACTTGTCAAGGTTTCTCTTTAAGAGGTCCAGTGAAGTGCTCTGCTTGACGTGAATGGGAAGCTTGTTCCAGAGTATGGGAAGCCTCTATATTGAGAACCTGCCCCTCCAGCATGTTCTGTTTTTTATGGTAATGAGGTTTAGGTTCCTGGAGCATGTGGCACTGAGGGATTGCGATTTTTTAGGTATAGCATATCTAGCAGCTCTGGGTCATACATGGCTATGTAGGTCAAGCAGAAATCACCTCTAAGGAGGCGATAAGAGACAGAGTATAGCTGAAGTTTTTTGAGTCTGTCCATATAGGGCATGTGTCTAAGGCCTAAGATCCTCTTAGTGAGGTATTTTTGCGGCATTTCCAGTTGTTGTAGGTGTCTAGTGAGGTACATACCAAATGGAGCATTGTATTCTATAATAAGTCTAATGAGGAACGAGTAGAGAAGGATTATGACCTCCTTCTTCCTGGATTAGAAACCTTTTGTAATCAGATGTGCCACATAGAAGGATTTTCTGACTACAGTGGCAATGTGGTTATCAAAGGAGAGGTTGTTGTCAACCGGGTCTATATCATATTGTCGTATGTTAAAAATATTGAATGGCTACAGTGTCGAAAATGCCGTTCAGTGAAAAGTTTTTTGTGAGGTCGCCGTACAGTGAGGATCAGAAAATTTGCCCTTTCCTTACTGTAGTGCGATCTTGGAGTTGGTATATATAATTAGTGGGGGTGTGGGGGGCACAGCCCCCCACAAGAACAGTTTCGATGAATGGCATTTTCGATATTGTAGCCATTCGATATTTTCAACATACGATAATATGATATAGACGCTTGTCAACCTGTATCCCCAGGTCTCTTGTCACACCTTCGGTGTTTAGTGGACTACCGCCTATGTGGTAGTTCATGGGCATTGAATTTTTCCCAAAAGGAATGACAATGCACTTTTTGGCATTGAGCTTAAGGCCATGGTTCTGGTTCCAGTCATTGGTGTCAGTGAGACCTTTTTGTAGAATGTCTACATCAGTTGGAGAATTAATAATGGCTCCCAGTTTGCAATCATCTGCAAACTTGGTCAGCCAGAATCCCTTTGTGTTGGCTTGAAATTCAGAGAAGTAGATGCCAAACAGGAGATGACCTAGGACTGATCCCTGTGGGACACCACTTGTAACTGGTCAGTAGTCAGATTTGGAGTCCGCTATTTTCACAGTGTGGGTTCAGTCAGTGAGCCAGTTGCCAACTCATCTTATGACATAGGGGTTTATGCCTAGTTTAGTGAGTCTATCTATGATTCCTGAGTGAGGGATGATGTCGAAGGCCTTGGCAAGATCTAGGTAGGCTGTGTGAACTACCTTGTCCTCATCCACAGCTCCGGTGACAGACTCAAAGAAGTCTATCAGGTTGAGCAGGCATGATCTACCTTTCACAAACCCAAACTGCGTGAGGTCTAGAGTTTGGAGATTCCTTATGTCCTTATTTACAAGATCCATGATGATGATGCACTCCATAGCCTTACATATCAGACTCATCAGACTAATGGGGCGATAGTTCCCAGGGTCTGTAGGTGCTCCCTCTTTGTGGAGTGGGATGACCATAGCAGTGCACCATTCGGTAGGAACAAATGCTGAAATTAATTGTAAAACAGCTGCACCAAGACTTACACACCAAGCACCTATTGATAAAAATAAAATAAACAAAACAAACGTAAGTGCTTTCACAACTACTCTGGTTGCTTCATAAGACAAAATGATCATCAATCTATTCCCTTAAATAGCATATGTTAATTGTCAGCCAATACACATAACTGAAATCAGATGTAAATCATTAATAAAACAATCAGTAAAATGCTGTTTGCTGGTTAAATGCTCAGCACTGGCATCTTTTCAAAATGATATACAGTTATACAGCCAAACTAGAGACTAAGCTCTCTCAACCCAAGACTGGATCAGACAGTCAAGAGGAGAAGGGAAATACTTGCATCACACCACCAGTCTTACATAGACCCATTAAACCAGCACCAGCAAAAAACACACATAAATACATGAAAACATACTCGGAGGCTCTAAATAAAAATCTGCAAAACCAACAGAGACCTCCAAAGCAAACATCTAAGCAACCTCCACCCCCCAACACAAACCATGAAACACATACTTCACAAAACTAGTGTGCCATGCAATCACAGCCCTTAATGCAAAATAACATACCCAACATACTAGTAATAGATGACTCTATAGTCAGGCACACTGATGTTCCACTCACTAGGCTGAATAAAGAGAAGGTTACTGTTAGCTGCTTGTCAGGTGCCAGGATCCACCACATAATACAAGCACTCAGGTCACTCCAGAACAAGTACAAATATGACTCTGTCATTGTCCATGTTGGTGTGAATGACCTGAGCCGTACCTCCCTGGACTACATGAAGAGAGACATGAAAGAGCTCTCTGATCACGTAGCCCAGGCCAGTATGACCCTGACCCTGAGTAGCATCCTGCCCTCACCAAGAATTATACCACGGTAAAAATAAAAAATTCTCGATTTCAACAATTGACTAAGTTCCTGGTGTCATTCAAAGGGGATCCAGTGTCTGTCCACCTGGGATGACATGCTCAACAAGCCACACTGCTTCGCTAGAGATGGCTTGCACCTGTCACCCTTAGGCTTTCAAATACTGGCCAAGGCTTTTGCCACCCCCATAGTGCCTTTTTTAGGCAATGCTCAAAAGACAAACCCACTGCCATAAATAGCACAAGTAACAAAAAACTGAGGGCAATGCTACTCAATGCCAGAAGTCTAAACCTCAAAATGCATGCACTCGAGGCAATCCTCATTATGGAGAAAAATGATATATGTGCAGTAACAGAAACCTGGTTTAAGGCTCCAGAGAGCACCCCAGCACTACCAAGCTACAACTCATACCATACATTTCAGTCACAGAACCCAAACCAAAATACAAAAGGCGGGGGCATATCCATATTCATCAAGGATACCCACACCTCCAGATTAGTGGCACAGCACGATGCTTCAGAGATCATCCACATGCAACTAACAATGGGCAAAACTGCAATTCAAATTGCAGCTTGCTACAGATCATCCACCATGTCCCAGGACCCCCATTCCGCATTTCTGGAAAGACTAACATAAAGGTCCTACCAAACACCCTAATATTGTGTGATTTCAATTTCCCAAACATTAACTGGGAGAACTGCTCAAGTACTAACTCCCTTGCCCAACTTTTCCTAGAATTTATAAACTCAAACACCCCGGTTCAACTGGTCAACACTCCCACCAGAAGTGACAACATATTGGACCTGGTCATCACCAACATGGGCGACCAGTGTTCCACACCAGAGGTCAACCCCTTGCTGGTTAGATCTGACCATAAACAAATCACTTTGGATATCCATATTCCGCCCCCACCCCCGGACAAGAAAACCACCGTGAAAAACTTTTCAAAAGCAAACTTCTCATTACTTAAGACCGAGGTGGAAATTTTCAAAGCCCCCATGCTGAAGGATAACACTGTCCAAGCTGCAAAATCCTTTACTAATGCATTCTACAGGCAGCTACAAGAATGCATGGATTGTGCCATCTCAAGCAAAACCAAGACTCACTCCTCCAAGAAAAGGAAACCAGTCTGGTGGACTCCTGCCATGAAGGGAAGACATCCCTGATCAGTATCAGCAAGAAACTACGATCCCTCATAAAATCATCCAATGCGAGCTTTGAAAGAAAAATTGCCAACAACTCCAAAGATAACCACAAGGCATTATTTAGTTATGTCAAGAATCTAAGTGGCAATGCTCAGATCTGCTCAGAGTTAGTGCAGGATGGCAAAAAATACACTGAACCAACCAATATCGCCAACATCCTGGCAGACAGGTTCAGCACAAACTTCACCCCCCTCTCACCCCCAAAAGGGCCCATAACCATACCAGAAGAATGTAGAGTCCCTGAAATCACAGACACTCAGGTTAAAATAGCCAAAGCCAAAAACACAGCATCAATGGGACCAGACGGTGTCCCAGGCTGCTTCCTACATGAGCTCAAAGATGAACTAACCCCTCACCTAAACACACTGTTCAAACTCAGCCTCTCCACAGGCTACATACCCATAGAGTGGCGCACAGCAACGGTTATTCTACTCCACAAAGGTGGAGCAACAACAGACCCAGGAACTATCGCGCTATAAGCCTGACTAGCTTGGTCTGCAAGGCTATGGAGCACATCATCATGGAACCCATTAACAGAGACATTGGGAACCTCCAAACACTGGACCCTACCTAGTTTGGCTTTGTTAAGGGCAGTTCATGCCTCCTAAACCTGGTGGACTTTCTTTGATACAGTTACCAAGGCTATAGATGAGGTAAAGGTAGTAAACACAGCCTACTTAGACCTCGCTAAGGCCTTCAACACCATTCCCCATTCTGGTATTATAGACAAGCTCACCAGCCTGAACATAAACCCCTACATCACAAGATGGGTTGCCAACTGGCTCACGGACAGAACCCAGATGGTGAGAGTTGTGGGAGCTAGGTCCAACTCTAAACCGGTTACAAGTGGCATTCCCCAGGGCTCAGTCCTAGGACCCCTCGTGTTCTGCATATACTTCTCAGAGGCACAGGCAAGCACAGGAGGACTATGGCTGACCAAGTTCGCAGATGACTGCAAACTAGGGGCTATAACTGACTTTCTGGCTGACACAGACATCCTCCAAAAGGGTCTCACTGAGACAGATACCTGGTGTCAAAATCATGACCTCAAGCTAAATGCCAAAAAGTGCATAGTTATCCCCTTTGGAAAAAACAAAGTACCCACAAACTACCACATAGGTGGTAGTCCCCTAAATACAGATGATGTAATAAGGGATCTGGGGACCCAAGTAGATAGTAATCTCACCTTTGATAATCACATTGCCAAAGTGGTTAAAAAATCCTTCTATGTGGCCCACCTAATCACAAAAGGGTTCGCATCCAGATCAAAAGAGGTCATTGTGCCCCTCCACTCATCACTCATCAGACCCATCATAGAGTACAACGCCTCATTTGGGATGTACCTTACTAGACACCTGTAACAGCTGGAAAGACCACAGAAGTACCTCACCAAGAGGATTACTGGCCTCAAACAGATGCCCTATGCAGCTTGACTGAAGAAACTCCAGTTGTACTCTGTTGCATACCGCCTCCTCAGAGGTGATCTCTGCCTGACATACAAGGTTATGTCCAACCCAGAATTGATAGACATGCTCCACCTAAAGAAAACCTTATCCCCATCTGCCACATGCTCTAGGCATCTAAACCTCACCACAACAATAAATAGGACATGCTGGAGGGATAGATTCCTTTCCCAGAGACTTCCCATGCTCTGGAACAAGATTCCACTCTACATTAGGTAGAGCTCCTCGCTAACCCTCTTCAAAAGAAACCTTGACGAGTGGATGGGAAACAGAAGGTTTACCTCGGGGATCACTTCATTGGCTCTGCTGGACAGAGGCACAGAGAACTAATCTAAGGGGGAGGTGAAAGCCAACACATTCTGGCTAGGCTTGTAAATGCTTTCAGGCAGATAGCCTAGTACCAACCTATGAACCTATATAAATAAGTTAAAATCTATCATTCATTTCATATGTATTAAAATTCATATATGAAGAATTCATGTATAGAAAAAATATATATATAAAAAGATTAAAACTATATTCTCTATTATTTTAATGCCTAAGGCGATGAGATTTCAGAAAGTGTTTTAGAGATGCCACACCATTCAGACCAGGATATTTCTCAGCACTGAGTGAAAGAATCCATTTTTGCTTAATACTTTCAGTCAAATTTTCTATGTCCCTTGAACCACTCTTCTATCTGCAAAGGCTGAAATGAGACTGTGATTGAACAGGATACTCAGATGTGGTGCCAGTTCACTTTGTAATTCATGCAGGACACAGACAGGGATATTATCAGGTCCCATGGAAGCTGTATTCTTGGCATTGGACAGTGCGGCTTTTACCTGTATAGGTGTGATAATAGGGACTTGGCATTCCATGGGTATTGTGATCGGCCCTTTAGGGGATGAAAGCGGAGTAAAGTTCACACTGAACCTGACAGCCAGTATGTTGGCAATATCAATTGGTTCTATATATGTATTGCCATTGTCCTGTAACTCAGAGCATATCTGAGTATTGCCATGTAGATTCTTGACATAACTATAGAATGCCTTGTGGTTGTCTTTAAAATCTGCAGCAATTTTTTTTTCATAGCTAGCTTTAGAGGATTTGATGAGGGATTTCATTATTTTGCTGAGGCTAACAAGGGAGCTTTTCCAGTCTTGGGAATTCACCCTTTTCTGCAACAGTTTTTTCCTTCTGTTGTAGAGTTTGTTCATGGTGAGGGACTAGCAGATTGGCTTCCTTTTTTTGGAGGAGAGCATCTTGGTTCTATTTGGTATGGCCCATTCCATGCACTTGTGTATGTGCTCATACAGTGCACTGGTGTATGATTCAGCAGTCGTGCACCTATTTTCCATTTGCATGGGTGTTGTGAAGTTAGCCACCTCTGTTTTTAGAAGCCCAAAATTGGCTTTGGAGAAATTCTTTTATGAAGGTTTCCTTTGGGGGAGGGGTGAGGGTGGGATGTGGATATCCATGGTGATTAGCTTGTGGTCAGATCTGACCAGGGAGGAGTCGATTACTGGTGTAGAGCAACAGTCGCCCATGTTAGTAATGACCAGGTCAAGGATGTTTCTACCACTGGTGAGTTGGTCCAGGGCGTTGGAATTAATGAACTTCAGAAAACATTGAACAAGTGTGTTGGTATATGAGTAATTTTCCCAGTTAATGGAGGGGTAGTTAAAGTCTCCCAGTATAAGGGTATTGGGTTGTACCCTAATATTTTCCAGTGTGTTTAGGAATGTGGAGTGGGAGTCTTGGGACATAGTGGAGGATCTATAGCAGGCTACAACCTGGATTGCAGTTTTACCCAGTGTTAGTTGTGCCTGAAATATCTCTGATGTATTATATTGGGCTACTAGTCTGGAGGTGTGCATATCCTTTATGAATATGGAGACTTCACTGCCTTTAGTGCTTCAGTCCAGGTTTAGGGGCCGAAAGGTGCAGTATGAATTATAGCCTGGTAGTGCTGGGGTGCTCTCCAGAGCCTTAGAGATTTAGACTTCTAGCACTGAGTAGCATAACCCTCAGATTTTGTTTGCTTATCGCTGTTATGGTGGTAATTGTGTCTTCAGGACATTGCCTAAAAAAGGCACTATAGTGGTGGCAAGAGATTGGCCAGTATCCAGAATCCCTGAGGGTGACAGGTGCAGGCCATCTCTGGTGAAGCATCGAGGTCTGTCGATCATGTCATCCCACGCAGACAGATACTGGATTCCCTTAGAATGACACCAGAAACTTAGCTAATTGTTGAAACCAATAATTTTCTGCTTGTACTGTGGTATCATTCTGATTGATGTTAAGATGCTACTCAGAGCTAGGGTCATATCTGCCTGGGCTACAAGATCCAAGAGCTCCTCTAAGTCTCTTTTCATGTAGTCCAGGGAGGTACATCTCAGGTCATTCACACCAATATGGACAATGACAGAGTCATATTTGTACCTGTTGTGGAGTGACCTAAGTGCAAGTGTTATGTGGCGGGTCCTAGCACCTGACAGGCAGCTGACCGTAACTTTCTCCTTATTCAACCTAGTGAGTGGGTCATCAATGTGCCTTACTATTGAGTCACCTATGACTAGTGAATTGGGTAAGTTGTTTTGCCTTATGGGCTTTGGTTGAGTGGCACACTGTTTATGTGAGCTATGTGTCTCATGGTTTGTGCTGGGATGTGGTGGTTGTTTGCGTTTCTGCCTTGAAAGTCTCTGTTGTTTTGGGCAGATTTTTATTGAGAACTTCCATGAAAGTGGGTGTGCATTTTGTGTTACTATGTGAGGATTGTGGAAGGTTTTGCTGCCACAATAAAAGGTGGTAAAGTATAAAGTCATCTTTTCAACTATATTTGCATTATTGGTCTCAGAAATATGTGAGTAGCATTTCCAAAATGTATACAGTATTATAGATGTAGAGATGTAGTGGAAGATGTCCTTCAGAGGTTATCACACTACAGGAAGTGACCGTCTGTGTCTCACTCTCTTCCTCCAAAATCCTGGAGTGAGATATACATGCAAGAAGCACAAACTGTTGCTAGTTACATGTCTAACTACAAGATGTACAATCTGACAATGACATCCTAAGCATGTACCATCAGTTGATCCGTGCTTCCTTAGAGGTAATTGTGTATGTAGCTGTACTACACCCCCACCTGAGGAAGTAAGCCAACCTTCAGCCTGTTATTTAGATTCCCTACTGCCTACCTTCCTATACTTAGTTTGCTGATAAATTCTTGGTTACCAGTAGCACATCTGTGGAGTGTATATTAGGAAGTCAAAAGTTCAAAAGAGCAAACGCTCTTACATCGACTGCAAATAAGCAAAACCACAGAATGTTGAATGCCTGGAGCAGCAATTTTTTTCCCAGCTCTTTTGAAGTTTTGATATAGACCCGATCTGTGCACCTCAATGTTTGACATCTATTGTATGCCTATCTGTCTCTCTGCTGGAGGGGTCAGTGCCAGTAGGAGAGGTGGTTATGGCACAAATATTGAACACTGACATATTCCCCTTTTTTATTGCTGGAAAGGTATGGATAAGTGATGAATCAATCATGATCCCAGGTTTTCTTTTAATAACCTTTAATGTTTACTGTAAGGATATATCCAGAGAATCTAATTAATAACTTAACAAGAAGTGTATTATGGTTGGGGGGATTCAAACCCCTATTATGTTTGGGGATCAGTAAACCACTTCAAGATACTAGTGAGGTGAAATATGAAAAAGCATTTACCATCCAACACAATCATTTTTCCAGTGAGATTAGAGAAATAGTTAAGTGTAAATGGAACATTTTTAAGCTAATAAAGACATTCATAATATGGTGGGGGTAGCACCAACATTTATTACTAAAACAAACAAAAATTTCAAACAAATATTTGAAAATAAAATTTCAGGGATTTTACATTACAAATGAGCAGACCCTTACACTGGACAACATTCTTAAAAGTTATGTTACCTTTCAAACAGGTAACTTAAATACATCCAGGGTTGTTTATTTAGCAAAGTGTGATAAATGCCCAGCATATTATATAGGTAAAACTGAAAGATCACTTTAAACACAAACCTATGAATACATCTATGATATTGCAAACCACAAATAAACCAACGTATTACAGAAACATTCTACAGGCTGTTCTGGTTTTAAAAAGCTTTCCTTAGGGAGTTTAGAAATTATCAGCATTCATCCGGGGGGGGGGGGGGGTGCTGGAAGTGCTGGCTTACTTACAGAGGACTTGTGTGGCAGCTTAGACCTTGTGCTAATTTTCCTCCAGGTTTAAATGAATATGTAGCAATTGCACCAGTTCTTAATATTAGAGCTGACCGATGGTAAATATATTACTTTGTTTTTACCAATGTGCTTTATTTACCAATAGATTTGCACATTAAATGATGTTTATGTGTTATGGAAGCCCGTGCCTTTAAGAAAAGTTAATTTAATCACCAAATATCTTGTGCATCTGTTTGCATCAAAGTACACCCTTTTCAACTGTATAAAAGGTGTTGGCTTATCTGCTCACGTTATTCTGACGTTTCTCTGTTGAGATGAAAGTGCTCATTTATTTTATGTATTATTTTAATAACAATTATTATTTTTATCCAGTAATAAGATTCTCAGTGGCGTTATTTATATTTGGATTCTGAGTTTGGTCAACATAATACTGCACCTTTCTACTTTTTCCTGCTTTCTTGCTGGCGTATGAGGACCTGCTAATGGATTCATTGGACAACATTAATGTTCCAAACATGGGCTAACAATTCGGAGATATCCCAAAAAGAGGATGTTGCTTCACTGAAAGGAGACTTTACAAGGCTCATAGAACTGTTTTCTCAAAAGGATGACTGAAGACATATAAGGAATGCACATGTTTTGACTTCTTCTCCAGTTTCTGGTGGTAGACATACCATTACTTCCCTTTCTCATGGAGCAGGAATCATTTCTGATTCACAGGATGTTTTTTCCAGTGCAAAATGGATTGGTACAACATACAACTACTACTTCCGATGGTGTTAATGGCTTTCAAGATTCACAAAAAAAACCTTGCTAACTGTCTAAATGCAGGCATGACAAGGACTTTTCCAGAGGACATCTCTATCACATGTATTAACTGACTGCAGCAACCTTTAACAGATACTCCAGGCTTACAGCAATACCAAGATTACACATTTTATTTATTTTATTCTATTATTATTGTACTTATTTCCGTTATTTTGTGTTGTATTATCACAGTCCTGGTAAAGATTTCCACATTTCTGGTAATGATTTTAACAGTCTAAACATGCAATTATTTACTCATAATATGGGTATGGGCTACCACATCCATTTACCTGTACTTACTGTGGAGAGAATATCAGTTATCATTACATGACTGATTCTGTAATATTTAGAGCTATATAGCACTGGATTTGAGCCCTGGTCTGTATGTAGAAAATGTACTTCATACAGAGCATTTAGCAAACTGAGCTACTGAGTCACTGCTGATTACTGACTGGCTGATATTTGCCTACAGCTCACTTGGAACCAAAATATGACCTGGTAATAGTACTACAGTTTTATACTAGACTGCAGATACAGTTGAACACACATGCATGAAATTCAAGCATGACAGAGATACTAGGTAACCTATGCATTACTAAATAGAATGCATGTGTACACCATATAGTGTTAATGGGTTGAAATATCTGTGAAGTCAACAAACAATATCAGATCATGGGTTGGCAATCTCACCCATATACCTTGCTTACCTGCTGTTTGTGGAAGACACAACATTATGTGAACAATATTTGCCTTGAAACAGCCTTGACCATTACTATACGTGTTAAACATGACATTTGGCAGCCATTATATTTGCAGTGTACAGTTATTACACTGTTATACTTGACTGCAGCACCTTACCTCACAGCCTGAATGCATATACCTGAAATGCAATGGTTAAAACAAGACAATCCTGATGTACACAATTTACCTTGCTGTTATTGGTATTGGATCATGTGCTATTGCAGCACAATTGCCATAACTGAATTCTTGCAAAACAGCTCTAATTCCACACTTATTGCACAACAGCGTTTATTAGAGATACCTTCATGCATTTACTGGTATAGTTTCGAGTTTTTATTGCACAACAGTTGTCATTATACAGATGTTGCAATACAGCTGTAATTCCACATTTTTTGCACTACAAACATTTTGCAGATACTTTATTACAGCTAATGCTTTACTCTTTCTTGCTTATTCAACTATAGATAGCAAAATACATCTGTACTCACCACACTCATGGTGCAACATGGCCAAGCGCCCTGCATGCACCTTGATGTTGCGAGCCCTCTTCTTTGCAGCTATTGGGAGAGAGGCACACCATAATGCATATCAGTTTAGCAGACATTTGGTTTAGATATTGGTGAAACAGAAGTAAATGTACTTACAGACATGTGGGGCATTCCCTGACCGAGCATCTTGGACCCAGGTGGCCAAGAGATCCCCCTTCTGATGCTTCTGGTCATCATAATGATGACGTACCTGCCTACCTGTGTGGGGGATACCTGTCTCACTGGTGGGCTCACATGCCAGCTGGTCCCAGGCCTCTGCCTTGCACTCTGAGCTCTGGAACTCCCCCTGTAGCAGTCGGTCTTCATGGTTTTCCACCAGGAGTCTAACCATAACCCTGGATTCCTGAGTGCCCCACCTTTGCACCTGGAAGTGTGCATCTTCTCCATTGCTAGCCATAGTCAGTATACAGTTTAAACTCCAACACATTATGCTGTATTCTTGCCTAGTGAGCTTTATATATCATGTTTTCCCACCCTTAAATGCCATTGGGGAACATTTAAAAAAGCACCAAGTTGCTCAGCAGTGCACAAGCCAGCCAAGTGGTGCCAAGAATGCATAAACATTTTTAGCCATTATTATGTTTATGCAGTGCTTAGCAGGTCTTAGCAGAGCTTAGCTGAGTACAGGGGGCCAGTATTTAAAAAGAATTGGCATAATTTTTATTTACAAAATAAATGCTTATTTGCCCTTCCATGCATTCAAGTTCTACACCTACTGCATGAGGCCATAACTCTACCCGCTTAGCTATGTAAATATGTGGAATTCTGTTATACCTTACATATACCTCTGAGCTACGTATAAGCACTGCTAATCACTGCGCCATGCCATGCAATCCTGCTCAAAGCCTTAAACATGACATTTAGGTAAATAAATGCTTCTGGTTTCTATTTTTAGATGTCTGTCAGGTGTCTCGGCACCACTTAGCATTGCTGCACTCTGCACCATGCCACACAAACGAACTTTTCAAAAAAGTAAAAAAAATAAATTACATTGATATAACGCAATTGGACAGTGCAGGGAGTGTGTTAATAATCTGTGAACACAGCATCACACTCCCTACACTGATTCAATAAGCGTATTCCATAGCTCTCACTCGCCATCATTAATACGCATGGTGTGCTGCCAAGAGGGAACTGTGTTCACGGACACGGTAACATTCTGTGTAGGCTCTACACTATGCCTTCATGGAATTTATTAACTCTGGGGGTATGTCTTTTTAGATGGGGAAATATTACCTACAGAAGAAGAGGGTTGCAATGGGGGCATCTTGTGCCCCCATCTTTGCAGATATAATCCTCTTGCAGTGGGAAAGGAAATTTTTGTTTAATGTGTTTGACCCTCCCCCATGATCATTTTTATATAAGATTTTGGATGATATCTTTATTATTTGGAGGAGGTCTATTTAAATTTGAGGCTTTTGTGGTTTATTTAAATATGACAACCACTTTTTTGAAATTCACATTTTCCTATAGTCTTAATGGAATAAGCTATCTAGATGTGTTTGTAAATAAGGATGAGGAGAATAGAAGACTATGTAGCAATATTTTTCAAAAACCCACCTATTCAAGTAGTTTACTCCATTATTCAAGTTGCCACCTGGAGAGTCAGAAAAAGCCATTGTAAACAGATAGTATGTTAAATTAGCCAGAATGATGTCAGAGGATGGAACTTTTATGGAGGAAGGATATAAGTTGGGTGAAATGTTCCGAATGAAGGGCTACCCAATTAATTTGATCCAGGATGTATGGAAAGAGATAGTTCAAAAAAGAAAAAGTGGGGATTATAACCCCCTATTGAGAAACCCTGATTACATGATGGTTTCAAGAAAATGGATCCCAGTAATTCTGCCTTTTCAAGGGAATTTGTTATGACCTATAATAATGACTATGAAAACATTTGTAAAATTCTTAAGAAGAACTGGAATATTTTTTCCTGCTTTGAGAATATTAAGGACATCATAGGGGAAGCTCTTATTGTGGTTTATAGGAAGGCTAAGTCCTTTAAACAGTTTTTTGATACGCCAGATAGTGGAATAAATATGCATAAAAATAAGAGACCTGGCATGTTTAATTGCAGTTTTTTCCCATAGTGCAAACACATCTTAGAGAAGGAAGTTGCCAAAATTAATAATGTGACAGTGAGATTACAGTATCATGTTAATTGTAATATTACTGGTGTAATTTATGGGGCTTTGTGTACATAATGCAAAGGGTTTTATATAGGGATAACAAAGAGATGGATTAGGGATCGAATTTAAGAGCATAATTTAGATATTAGGAATGATAACCTTAATAATGCCTTAACAAAACATATTATGCAATTCTCCACCCACGACTTTAATTTTTTTTTTGAGTGGAGTTGGTTCCAAAGAGTAGTAGAGGGGGTTCATGGGACGAACGTTTAGAGTCTAGGGAGTTGAGATGGCAAATTAGGCTCAATGCTCAAAATCCCCCAGGTTTAAATGAACATTGTTCAATAATGAGTGTGTGAAAACTGCATTCATTATATGTTTGAATATAATGTATTTTATATTTGTTCTATTGTAAATTGTAGTATTGACTTTATGGAAATATTTATTGTTTGAATATATTTGACTTATTTAAATGTGGTTTTAGAAGGTATTCTGTTAGTTTTAATGGGGTCATCTGATATTTGAGTGGGCTTTTTAAATGAGTTAGTACTTGATGAAGAAGTCTTTTGTTACATGCTGGACGAAAGTGCTTAATCTTTCTAATAAATCAGTCGTGTTATTATTTTGCCTCAGCTTTGTTTTTTGTTTTTTTGTTTTTTTACGACTTGAATAGTATCACTCAATATTTAAAGTTCACCTACAGCTGGAATAGAGAAAAGATTAATTATCTGGATACCCTGATATCCCACACAGGACAGGGGGATTAAATCTAATATTTACAGAAAAGAAACTTTTGCAATGCCTATTTACACTTTTCTAGTTGTCATCCTATTTTTCAAAAGAAAAGTTTAATAAAAGGTCAGGCTATTCAACAATGACGTCCCGGTATGAAGAGGTCTGGGATGACCTTGTGAAACTTAAACATTGTTTATTGTAAGGGGATATCCAGAGAATCTCACAACTTGATCAAAGAAGTGTATGATGGTTAGGGGGAGATTAAAATGCCTATTATTTTTGGGGCTCAGTAAGCCACCCCAAGATACTAGTGAGGTGAAATATGAAAACGCATTTACCATTCAACACAATCATTTTTCCAGTGAAATTAGAGATATAGTTAAGCACAACTGGAACATTTTTAAAGTTAATAAAGACATTCATAATATGGTAGGGGTAGCACCAACATTTATTACCAAAACAGCCAAAAATTTCAAACAATTATTTGAAAATAAATTTCAGGGATTTTACCTCAAGACATGTTGACATATTCCTGTGGTTGTTGCAAACAGTGTTCATACATTACAAAGGTGCAAATCCTTACACTAGACAACATTCTTAAAAGTCATGTTACCTTTCAAAAAGGTAACTGCGATACATCCAGGGTTGTTTATTTAACAAAGTGTGATCAATGTCCTGCATATTATATAGGTAAAACTGAAAGATCACTTAAAACATGAATTTACGAACACATCTGTTATATTGCAAACCACAAAGAAACCAACATATTATAGAAACATTCTACAGGCTGTTCTGGTCTTAAAAAGTTTTCCTTTGGGATTTTAGAAATTATCAGAATTAATCCCGGGGGAGGGTGAATAGAGGTATGGAAGTGCTGGCTCTCTTATATAGAACATATGTGCCAGTTTAGAATTTGTGCTACTTTACCACCAGGTTTAAATGAATATGTATTGATTGTACCAGTACATAGTATTAGGGCTGACATACTGTAAATATATTGCTTTGTTTTTACCAGTGTTCCTTATTTACCTATAGATTTGCACATTAAATGATGTTTCATGTATTATAGAGGCCTGTACCTTTAAGAAAAGTTTATTTAATCAAGTATCCTGTGCACCTGTTTGCATCAAAGCACTGTCTTTTCAACAGTATAAAAAGTGTTGGCTTATCTTCTCATGTTATTCTCATGAAGTGTTGGCCTATCTGCTCATATTATTCTGATGAAGTCTCTCTGTTGAGATGAAAGCGCTCAATTGTTTTATTTATTATTTCAATAAAAATTATTATTTTTAACCAGTGATTGGATCATCAGTGGCATTATTTATATTTGGATTCTGAGTTTGGTCAACGTAATGCTGCACTTTTCTACTTTTTTTCATTATGTCACAAAGAACCCTTTCTCTAACAGTACTACTATTGAGACAATACTTGATCTTGGTTTTGTAGCTGGGGTGTATGATAAAGGGTATTTTTAGTTGGATAGATTATTAGACATTTTGTGGTCCGATATTATGTGTTTTCAGTGCTTTATACTTTTGGCTGATAACTGAAAAAAATGAACGGTAGTGTAAGAATATGCTCAACAAAATATTACAAATATGCAACATAAATAAGGAATAAAATAAAGCTTGCTTAAATGTAAAAATAGAGTTTAGTAATAAGTGATCAGCATCCATACTAAATGACTGTGGCTTGAAAAATAAGGAACTTGCTTGATGGATATGTTTTCATACAGAATCAGCAAAAATGTAAAAGCTGAAGAGCAAAAATGTAAAAAGAGGATGTATGTTTCCACATTGTCAGGAAAAAAGCTAATCTGCTTCTGTAAAGAATGGACAACAGGAAAACAATTTGTGCATGTTTCTATTATATGACATTGTTATGCAAGAAAGTTTGAATGATCAAGTCAGCATTTGCACAAGATGGTTCCTTAAAAGACAATACCATTACAGGATAAAAACATTTTTCTGCAAACATCAGCAAACATATGTTCTCATACATAGTCCAAAATAGAATACCAAGAGAAAAACAGGATTTGAATTGCGTGACTAGAACAGTATAAAGAGACTATAGCAGATAACATTGTTAGAGATATCTGTGTAGGAACACACACTTGTTCCAAGGTAATATTGTATCTCTCACATCATCTGTGCTGTTTGAGAAGTAAAGAAGAACAGTACCTGAAGCTGTAACTTTAGTCCGTGTGGTTTGTTATAAAAAGTTATTTCTTACTGCTCTGTGTTTGGTGCTGCAAAGTATATTCTCTCATCGGTGTATATTCTGCAAGTTTCTGGATGCAACAGACTGTGAATGCAACTATAACCAGCCTTTTATTTCAGCAAAACCCAGCCAGCAAGACTGAGTGTCTTAAGAAGACTTTGGAGCCATCACAGTAACAGCACCCTGGTCTAGAACCATAAAATTAATTTTTCAGGTAGTCTCTTTGTTGTAAAGAACAGTTATAAAACTATATAAAAAAAATGAACAACCATATAAAAAACTCAGACTTTTTAATAATTTAGCTCTTTTGAACTAGATCAGGTCTTCTTCTGAACCATTTTTAACAAACACACTGATTGTTTAAATACACACTCTGCCTATCGCATGACCAGTAATGAAAGGCAAACAATCAACGATGTTAATAATTTCTACAAAAAGCAATACTAATAAATTAACCTTATCTACACTTTTTCAAAGTAGAATTCCTACTGATAACTACCTTATAGTTAACATTATTTAATCCTGGTGAAGTATATGTATTAAACATAATGTGTAACTTTAATTATTTATATACCAGCTCTCCCTCCTTATCATCATTAAAATCATAGGAAACGTAATCTATAATATGAAACATGATCTTTTTTGAAATTATTGCATTATGTGGAATATTTTCCTATGGCATTATCAACGTTTTGGGTTTTACCACAATAATGATGTTCATAACCCCATTTTTTTGTAATTCCTTGTTGGCTTTTCCTATGTAAAATGCTTCACAGGAGGAACACTATGCTTAATAAACAAATAATCAATAAACCTGTTACTTTAATAATTTCCTCATTAACACTTAATACTCTCCAGTTGTTCTGAATGACCACCTTAATGGTCTCACTTTTTAGAGAGTACCAATGGCATCAGTACTGTCCAGATGATGATTTGTTTTTATTTGGAAAGGGGGTGTTTATTAAAAATGGTTCAGAAGAAGACTTGATCTAGGTTGAACACATTTAACTTAAAATATTTGTGTTTTTATATGGTCATTTTCCATTTTTTTAGTTGTTTTTTTAGCTTTGTATTTTCAGTGTTTTTTTAGATAATTTGAAGTTTGATATTTTGAGGTTTAAATATTTTATAACATATAGATAGATATATAAGATATTTTCAAGATGACAAACCCAGTACATATCATAATCATATTTCCGGCATGCTCTTTTGAAACCAAAGCCAACAATAGCACTCTTCTCTGGAGAAAAAGTAACATTTTATGTCTTTGTTATAGGTTATAGCAAAATACACATATTTTGCATGTAATGAGAGGCATGCCCGTACTAAAGATTCTCTTGCCTACTTTTTATACACAACTATTGGGCTATGCAAAACAAAATGAAAGTAAGATGATCAAGGGGTCTTGTCCAGAAAATGTTATAAGAATGTCTGGAAGTAGTATACATATATATATATATATATATATATATATATATATATATATATATATATATATATATATATATATATATATATATATACACACACACACACACATACATATATACAGAGAGACTTATTCCCATTTGAAGTTGGATTAGAATTCAGGCCAATGGCCTTCGTAAATCAACTAAGTGAAACATTAACAAAACAATCAGCTGAAAACAAAAAAATAAAATACCTTTTGGCTCTTGTTAGACTAAAATAAACAAAAGCTATCAAAACCACAAATGATTTCAGCCCTAAAAGGTGTGTTTCTGTATAAAGGTGATATTTTCATTCTTTGTATATGTTAAGGCATAAAAATTATATTAAAATATTTTTAATTAAAAATCAAGATGCAGCTGCTCCTTTTTTCTCATTTGAGGGTAGGAACCCAGCCAGGTTGTGTTTTTTAAATAATTATATAATAAATTAACATTACTTTTTAAAAAATGTGCATGCTGACTGGCCATCCCAGTCAGTGCATCCACTGTAAACTGAGCATATACCAATGGAAGAAAGTCTGTCCACTTAAGTATTTGATTGGCCAGACATTTTGTTGGCATAATCTTGAAAAAAACATCCTTAACATGTTTTACAAAGGGCAGAGCAAAATATGAGAAAACTCAGGGGTGCTCCGCAAAACTCTGTTCATTTGAGAGGAATGGTTACCAGAACTACAACTAATCATTGTACTGGCAACTATACTTCTCACCTGTCTAAGATTTGCAAAATGTTCCTGATTTTCCTCTTATTTTTGCCCTGTCCATTATGTTTTTATTTATTTTTGTTCTTGTAAATCACTGAGAAATTATGTCAGTCAGTAATGCCAAATATTAGAATTTCATACTTCAATCTCTTTTTTTAAGAAAGAGCGAGAGAGAGAGAGAGAGAGAGAGAATCAACTACACAGATGCTGTTTCTCCAACACTTCCCAAATACTATATGATGTACTGTGCAAGCATGCGGACATAAATGCCCTATGCATGTGCAGTACATCTGAATGCAACATAGGAAGTAGAAGAACACTAAGTGCAATCATACGATGACATTATTGAAGAAAGATAATGTATTTCTTATCTGATGTCATTGTATCATGGTCAAACCACACTGGTAAATCCTGTGATACTCGCACACAGGCAAGGGTTGTTGCTAAATTATGCCCTTAACATTTCCAGAAAGTTTTATTAATAAATATTGAATTGTTTAACGTAAAACCAAACAGGAACAAACTGCAAACTGTTAAAAATCGGACGGCACACGATAAGAGGGCTGAAAACCAATTTAATCCACAAACTGTACAAACCAAGTAGTAGTAAGCGCTTTCGGCAGGTTAAAATTACCCGCCTTCTTCAGACAACCACAAGTTTGTGAAAAAGTTAATTTATACATTTAGGTTAAAAACTTTCAACCTATTAGGTTTAGATGCATCTTTGCAATGAAATAGAACCATGACAACCTTAAAACGGCAACACCGCCGTATTAAAAACTATGTATGGCTATAAGCCAAACATAAGCAGTAAATTAAACATATTGTTGGAATATATACTAAACCAGAGCAAGGAACATTATAGCAAATTTGCCTGTTAGGGCTTTTTGCCATTAGATTATGATACACACAAATAATTGCAGATTATATTGAATAACAAAACCTAAAAACTAACATTTATAGTTATAAATATCAAAAAATAATAATAAATACTAAAGAGTTTATGACCTATAAAGTCAGGAAATATTGTGACATCAGTTATGTGAGTAATTTTTTAAAAATCTAAATGAAGTTCTAAATATTATAAGTTGCAGGTTGGAAACAGTGGAGTTACATGCTAATCATAACGTTACAACCCCTAAAGTAACCAACTTGTCGGAAAACATATTCATATGCCAAAAAACAATTTAAAAAAACCGAGAGAAAGCTAAAAAACAGAATCTATGAACATCAATATGCAATCAGTAAAGCAGATGCCAACAATGCCCTAGCAAGGCATTGCCTTGAATTTGCTGGCCATGCTTTCTATTTCTTTATATTGCAGCAGAGAGGAATAGACCCGAGAGGTGGACCTTGGCAGATTCTGTTGGAAATTGATGAATTATTATGGCAGATAAGAACTAGGGCACATGTGTTTCTTGGTATAAATGAAGGTCTGTCAATCAAATGTGTACTTAAATGGCTATCTCTCAATAGGTAAAAATTAACCATATTTACCAACGTATTTTGTAATCAACTTATCATGTTTGTAATTCATACTGATTCATACCTATTCATAAGAATTTTTCCATATACATTTTTTAAATTGTTTTTTGGCATATGAATATGTTTTCCGACAAGTTGGTTACTTTAGGGGTTGTAACGTTATGATTAGCATGTAACTCCACTGTTTCCAACCTGCAACTTATAATATTTAGAACTTCATTTAGATTTTTAAAAAATTACTCACATAACTGATGTCACAATATTTCCTGACTTTATAGGTCATAAACTCTTTAGTATTTATTATTATTTTTTGATATTTATAACTATAAATGTTAGTTTTTAGGTTTTGTTATTCAATATAATCTGCAATTATTTGTGTGTATCATAATCTAATGGCAAAAAGCCCTAACAGGCAAATTTGCTATAATGTTCCTTGCTCTGGTTTAGTATATATTCCAACAATATGTTTAATTTACTGCTTATGTTTGGCTTATAGCCATACATAGTTTTTAATACGGCGGTGTTGCCGTTTTAAGGTTGTCATGGTTCTATTTCATTGCAAAGATGCATCTAAACCTAATAGGTTGAAAGTTTTTAACCTAAATGTATAAATTAACTTTTTCACAAACTTGTGGTTGTCTGAAGAAGGCGGGTAATTTTAACCTGCCGAAAGCGCTTACTACTACTTGGTTTGTACAGTTTGTGGATTAAATTGGTTTTCAGCCCTCTTATCGTGTGCCGTCCGATTTTTAACAGTTTGCAGTTTGTTCCTGTTTGGTTTTACGTTGTTTTCCATGGCGGACGACACCGGAGAAGCTGGCATACCTCCACTTGCTATACCACGAGTTTTGGGTGATGACAACATGGATTCGCAATACAGCTTAACACAATTGATTGAAGTACTGCTTAACAGAGTGGACACTCTTACGCAGAAGGTCGAAGCCATTTCCAACTCTGCTGATCCTGTGCGGGCTCGACATGTAAACAACACTACTTTTACTGCCGGCTCCAATGATGAACCCATTCCTAACGGGCAAGGTTCGCCTCGGCTTGTTGCTCTGGAACCTAATAGCAACATTGTAGTTTCTGGGAGCTCGCATCAGCCTTCACAATCTCAGGTTAGTCAAACTTCAGGGATTGCTGTAGCTATCTCAGGAAATGATAGAATGCAAGGAACTGATGCTCGTCATATTGACTCTACACCGACATTAAATAACTTTTTAAATAACAAATGCTTTTTTTCAATGGACAACAACATGGAAGGGAATTTTCTACCTTCCGTCTCTGAGTTTCATAACTTAGATAACAAGATCGACCTGCTTGATACAAAAATGTTCAAATTCAAGAAGCTTCAGTTAGAAGTTGCATATTTAGAGGAATGTATAAAAAACAAAATCATTCCCAAAGGCTTACGCCAATGGCGTTTTCCAGCCGGCCTAACTGAGACTTCTCCGTTCTATCTTGAATTGATTGGACTTTTTGACAGGCAAGGATTCGAATTTTTAAAAGCATTAATTGCTTTTTACAATAATGACATTGGCAAGCTTCATAATGAACTTGAATCACTTGATGCGGATATCAAATCTCATGCTGATTTTATTAGATACAAACATGATTATTGCAGAATTTTTGTTAGTATCAATGCCACTATTGACAAATTGACTGCAAATAAGAAAAAGAAATTGGCACGGGACATCAAGGATTATGCAAACAAGCTCACACAGAATCAAACTGAAAATACAGGTGGCACCTCCGCAACTGATTCTTCTCATGTTCAACCACTTTTGTCTATTACAGATAATGTTAACAACACTGGTGGCAATAGTAGACCAGTGGTTAGACGGAGCCCCAGATTAAATGCTATTAACAATTCTAGCATTAGTCTCCAGGTTAATAATGATGAATTGCCACCTGTTCCTACTGATTTGCCTGGTATGCATAATAACTTTGAAAACCAGGATTTTCAGAGGGTGAACAATCACAGGGGCAACAATCGCCCTCAAGTACAACGACAGAACAACTCGAGGAACAGGAGACGTGGTCGCAGGAGATGACTGAAGTTATGGACATCGGAATAAATCCTAAAGTCTGTAAAAGTTCTAATGGTGACTTTATAGTTTATAACTACACCTCCTTGACTATAAATCAAGACATTATAGACTTCCTAGCAAAAGATTTTTCTTTTGTACCAGGCCGTAGTATGGATATAGGCAGACTTATTATTGACTTGAAGGTTTTTATACGCAAATTGAATTTAAATTACCTAATGGGTAATAATTCTTCTGCTTTCAATCTACTTAGAGTAGCTAGTACGTACAACCCACCGCTACATTCCACTTTGCAAACATTTGAAAAAATGTGTGAAATGGACATGTGGGCTATTAAGAATCAAACTTTGTACAGTAAACAGAAAAACTTTCATAACATCACCCCCCTAGAGAATGATTTTATCCAACTAATCAAAGATTGTCAGATCAGGGTTATGAAACCTGATAAAGGTGGGGGGTTAGCCTTCATGGATCATTATAAATACGTAGAGTATTTGTTTGAACATCTCGACTCTCCTGCCTACCAAATTTCATCTTTGAATGAAATAAATGGAGCCTATAGAAAAATCAATAGTATGTTTAATGACCTTCTTTTGGAAAGATACATTGACACTGAAACTCTAAACTATTTGATCATGCCGGCTCCTAAAATTCCGGCCTTTTTCGGAACACCAAAATTACACAAAAGACTTACCTCGCCTCCATTTAGACCTATCATAGATGGCAGAGGGTCCATCACCCAAGGTTGTGCAAAATATGTGGATAACATCTTGAAACCCCTGATTAGTTCCGAACCTCACATCTGTAAGGATTCATGGTCTTTTCTTAAAAATATAAACACTCTTATATACAATGACAGCATGCTGTTCCTTACGATCGACATTAAAGACCTATATACTGTCATTCCACAGCAGGTTGGTCTAGCTTGGGTCAGGGAATTCATGCTGTCAAAAAAAGTGGACCATGATACCATCAACTTGACAGAGACCTTATTAGAAATAGTTTTATCTAATAACTTTTTCATGTTTGAGGGAAGGTACTTTTTGCAAACCTCTGGCGTTGCTATGGGCTCGCCCTGTGGCGGATCTTTCACTAACGCGGTTTTAGCCCATTGGGAGTCAAGTTATCATTTTAAGGAAGAACTTTTTTCCAAATATGTCTCCTGGTATACTCGATACCAGGATGACATATTTTGCATTTGGGAAGGCAATAGTGATCTGATTCCAGTATTTATTGAAAATATTACTAAGCTAACAAATTTTTTAGAATTTACATACAAATTTGATGATTTGGAGATTAGCTATCTTGACATTTTATTGACTAAGGACACATATAATCAAAAGCTAAAAAGCCAAATATTCAGGAAACCAACATATTCCAACGCTTTTCTTCACTTTTCAAGCAACCACCCGTACCATCAAAAGAAATCAGTCATTAAAGGGCAGATGGTGCGGGCAGCCCGTATGGTCAGTGATCCAGCTGACTTTAATATCGAATGCAATAACCTTTTCGATATGTTTATCGCAAGAGGTTACCCCCAGTCTATGGTCTCAAATGTGATGATTGAAGTAACTAATAAAAGGGAGACAGGATACTTCTCACCCTTACTTCTCGGTCACACAGACAATGACTCACAACATCTAAATGACCACATAACAATGCAAACCTGTAGTAATGCTATTTCTAATAACACATCTAACAAGTTTAGCATTAGCTTTTTACATACTTACTCGTTTGATTCAACAAAAATCAGAGAAGTAGTTAACAAGAACTGGGGGGTAATTAAAGAGGACAAATCATTGTGTACTCTATTCGCTGATAGCCCGAAGATTACATACAGGAGGGGGGAAAACATGAAAAGTATATTTGAAAGAAAACAAGCCCGTAAGCCTAATAGACATTGCGGCATGTTTAAATGTGGTGCATGTCCACAATGTAAATTCATCAGAAAAATAACAGCATGCACAATTAATGATAAGGAGTATAGATGCAATGGGCATTATAGTTGTGACTCCACGTCTGTTGTTTATGCAGCCATTTGTGATTCTTGTAAAGCTTTCTATATCGGTAAAACCGAGAGAAAGCTAAAAAACAGAATCTATGAACATCAATATGCAATCAGTAAAGCAGATGCCAACAATGCCCTAGCAAGGCATTGCCTTGAATTTGCTGGCCATGCTTTCTATTTCTTTATATTGCAGCAGAGAGGAATAGACCCGAGAGGTGGACCTTGGCAGATTCTGTTGGAAATTGATGAATTATTATGGCAGATAAGAACTAGGGCACATGTGTTTCCTGGTATAAATGAAGGTCTGTCAATCAAATGTGTACTTAAATGGCTATCTCTCAATAGGTAAAAATTAACCATATTTACCAACGTATTTTGTAATCAACTTATCATGTTTGTAATTCATACTGATTCATACCTATTCATAAGAATTTTTCCATATACATTTTTTAAATTGTTTTTTGGCATATGGATATGTTTTCCGACAAGTTGGTTACTTTAGGGGTTGTAACGTTATGATTAGCATGTAACTCCACTGTTTCCAACCTGCAACTTATAATATTTAGAACTTCATTTAGATTTTTAAAAAATTACTCACATAACTGATGTCACAATATTTCCTGACTTTATAGGTCATAAACTCTTTAGTATTTATTATTATTTTTTGATATTTATAACTATAAATGTTAGTTTTTAGGTTTTGTTATTCAATATAATCTGCAATTATTTGTGTGTATCATAATCTAATGGCAAAAAGCCCTAACAGGCAAATTTGCTATAATGTTCCTTGCTCTGGTTTAGTATATATTCCAACAATATGTTTAATTTACTGCTTATGTTTGGCTTATAGCCATACATAGTTTTTAATACGGCGGTGTTGCCGTTTTAAGGTTGTCATGGTTCTATTTCATTGCAAAGATGCATCTAAACCTAATAGGTTGAAAGTTTTTAACCTAAATGTATAAATTAACTTTTTCACAAACTTGTGGTTGTCTGAAGAAGGCGGGTAATTTTAACCTGCCGAAAGCGCTTACTACTACTTGGTTTGTACAGTTTGTGGATTAAATTGGTTTTCAGCCCTCTTATCGTGTGCCGTCCGATTTTTAACAAATATTGAATTGTTTTTGGAGATGTAGGCTTTTAAATTAAAGATAAAATAGCCAAAAATAAACAGACTTTCTAAAAATGTTCAGCAGTTAAGGAGTTAAATATTTTAGCAGTAGTTACTGTTGCATCTATTACTGTGATAGGGTCTATATCACGTAGTTAAAGTATGACAACTTCGAACGTTATATGGTCGAGACCATATGTTCGAAATTGTCGAAAAAAAACAGGAACAAATTCCCTTTACCTCATTGTAGTGCGGTCTCGGAATTGGTATATTTAAAGAGCGGGGGGTGTGAGGCATGCAGGGGGCTTGCCCCCCTGCTTACAACCCTTTATTTTCTTTTCTGTTGTATTTTTTTTTTTTTACGTGTTCGAAATTCTGTAAGTTCGAACATAGAGGTTCAAACATATGGTGTTCGAGCTTATAGAATTTTGACTACGTGATATATATGATACCCTATGATATGCAAATTTTCAGTCTTGAGTTTTCCACGATTCAACTAGAGCTGTTTAGATATTAAGGAGTATTCATCAGTTTTTGTAACATAAAATATTTTGTAGGTTTTCTTTTCTTCTGAGCACTGAGTTTCACTACTTATTTGGCAGTGCTTAGACAATGTTCAGAACTTAAACTCAGTGCATTTTCTAAGTTTTGGGTACTGGCTCATAGCCTAGCTTTCTCTTTCCTAAGCCACTGTGCAGTTCAGTGCATTATCTTAATTTGTTATGGCTTTTTGGTGGCTTCTCTTTCTTTGCACTGCTTCATTTTGCCCCAACTTTCCTACAGGAATTTCCATTGAGGATATTTTCTGAATGTTGTACACAGTTTGCATTAACTTTTCCATTGCCTTTGTTTTTGGTGCAGTTCATGCAACTTTCCAGGTGCTTAGTTTCTTGTTGTAATTTTATTTGGTTCTGGCATAATTACAATCCTCTCTATTGGTGGAAATGGTTCCACCACATCTAAACAAGTCCACATTGACTGTAGCTTTAGACAGACAAAACAAACCATTTAAAGAAACTTCAGTCAGAAGGGGGATAAAACATTTTTGCATTGGGGCAAACACACCTGTGTATTTAGGTATAAAAATTCCATGATTGCACAACCGCAGAATGAAAATCCTCTAAATATATAATTATTGCTGGCACAGCAATGCAAACTGCACTGGCAGTAATTTTCAGCGGAAAACAATATTAACACTTTGGAAAACATTCTTAGTACCCTTTCCACCTATCTACCTCAAGAAACAATTGTACTAGGTGATTTTAACATTGACTGGACTACCTGTAGCTCTCCCAAACCAAACACCCACATTAATCTTTATGGCTTCACACAAATAATAAACACCCCCACAAGAATTCACAAACCCAGTAATAAAGAAACCATCCTTGACTGGATCCTTATAAATAGTCATCCTGAAACCTATATACCAGGAACACTTTCTGATGACATTAGTGACCATGTACTAACCTATATAACAAAGCATAAGGCTCATAGTCCTAATAATAACACTTTTACATCCTATCGCTCAAAAAAACACTTTCAAACAGAGAGCTTTCAAAGAGAACTAAAGGCCTGCAACTGGTCACCATTGAAAGAATGCAAACTAGATGAAGCTGTTTCCTACTTTAATACTAAATTCTTACAAATCCTAGATCTTCATGCCCCTCCTCACTCTTCCCGAGTTAGAAACAAAGTTGCCCTATGGCTCACAAAACAAACCAGAGAAAAAATATTCCTAAGAAACAAAATATGGAGCAAATGGAGAGCCACTAAGAGCTCTGCAGACCACCTACACTGTAAACAGCTAAGAAATACAACCAAAAAAGACATCATCTTAGATAAACAAAACTATTATTTCCTCCTACAACAATCACACCCAAAAAACCCTCAAAAGTTCTGGTCAGGCATTAATAAGCTAATCAAACCAGGACATACCAAAACTCCAGCCCCATCATCAATTCCCCATAATAATTCTTTACAAATAGCGGATGCCTTCAACAATTACTTCACTGAAACTATTCAGACACTGGCTAATACACTATCTCCTACTTCCCCCACCCTTTTCCAAAACATTAACAGCTCAGTGCCCTTCTTGCATATACAACCCATACCAACATCCTTTATCTGCAAACTCCTACAAAAACTTAGACCTTGTACCCCTTCTGCTGACCACCTCCCAGCTGAATACCTTCAAATAGCAGCCAAAGTCATTGCATATCCCATATCCATCCTTATAAACCGAACAATCATAGAAGGAAACATCCCATCCATTTGGAAAATCTCCCACATTATCCCCTTACATAAAGGAGGCAATTCCACCGATATCTCTAATTTTCGACCTATTGCATTACTCTCCCCACTGGCCAAAATAATGGAAAAATGTATTCACTATCAACTACTTCAACATCTGCTCCATAATAATTTACTAGCCAACTGCCAGCACGGTTTCAGGCCCTTTCATAGTACAACTACTGCCCTACTAACTTTTACAGACTGTATTAACAGGAATCGAAATATTAACGCTCTATGTTCTGCACTATTCATTGACTTATCAAAAGCCTTTGATATGGTGAACCACAACTTACTGATCAGTGTACTAAAAGCCTAATCTCTCGACCCACAACCAATATGCTGGTTTACATCCTATCTTGAAAATAGACAGCAAGCAATGCTCTGGGAAAATACTCTCTCTACACCTCTACCCATAAACATTGGAGTCCCTCAAGGATCTATTGTAGGCCCTCTTCTTTTCTCAATTTTTATAAATGATCTCAACACTGTATTTCCTAAAGCCACCTGTATACAATATGCCGATGACTCGACCTTGATCTGTACTGCTAAGTCATCAACCTCTCTTCAAACCCTCACTCAAACAGTATTTAACACTGTTGAAATTTGGTTTACCCATCATTGCCTCCTCCTAAATCCCAAAAAAACAAAACTACTGCTTTTTGCTCCTACCCAAAAGTCACCAGAGATCGACTTCATAATTACCTCTAATAATGGAACTACTATTTCCCCTGGTACTACTACATGTCTCCTTGGCATTACTATAGATAATAAACTCAGCTTTGACGACCATATCAACAATACTATTCAAACTGTTAATAAAAAACTAGGCTCCTTGTATAGAATCAAACCCTACCTCACTCCACAAGCTAGAACCTACATTGCCCAGACTCACCTCACTTCTACCCTATTCTATGCTTCCACTATATACACCAATCTATCAAGAAACAATCTAAGCAAGCTTGAAACCAGCTATAACAACATAGCCAGATTTGCCACAGGCACCCCTTTTAGAACCCATCACTGTCATAATCCTAAACAGCTCGGATGGTCTGAACTACAAAATCATCTTCTGTATAATCAACTAATGATCATACAAAAAATTCTTTACCACCCAAATAATACCCCTATCCTTACTAACCTGATCTCCCCTTATAAAAAGCTGGAAACACTTCGCTCAGCCAATAAGTCAATAATTTCCACTGTTAAATCTAATAATAAAGCAGGCGACTCACTTTTTACTAATGTTGTGGGCAAAATCTGGAACCAGCTCCTTAGGACACTCACATCTCTCTCATCTACATCTCTCTTAAAAAAAAACTCAAAGAACATCTGAAAATTCTCTGGCTTTGTCCCTGCTCTAAACCAGACTGAACCCTACTTCCTCCCCTTATCTTTCTCATCTTGTTTTAACCCTTGCTTCTGGACCTTGTCCCCTCTGCAACAATTTTCTAGACAAACCAACCATATACTAGCCAGTGCATTTTTTTTCTTCTCTTCTATAACCTTTCTCTTGTCTCCTTCTCTCCTTCTTTTGTCTAATATTAACATTTTCAGACCTTTGGGTGTACCTGTACTTATTTGCATCTTAAACTATGCTTTGACTCTATACCACTCTACTTAAATAGATTTTTTTTCTTTCCAAATAGGTTTAATTCTGCAATGTATTGCAATTTAAATACTTTCTAAACATTGTATTTTTGTTTAGTATTTGTTTAAGTATTGTATTTTTTCTCTTTTTAACCTGCTTAGAGCTTATCTCCCTGGGCCTCTACTGAAAATGGACATGTATCCAGCTAGACTAGCCCAGTCAACAAATGTAAAATAAAATAAAAAAAAAATAAATAAATAAAATATTGGATGATGAATTGCATTTTAGCAATGTGAACTTCTCAAGCTTAAATCAAAGGTACTGAAGCATGTATTATTGAGTTTTATAGTGATGGAGGCAGAGCCAGATCCAGCACAAGATGTCCTAGGCAGCTGCCTAGTCCCAGTACTGGCTGGGGGGGGGGGGGGGGGGGGGGCTGGCCTTAAAAAACACAGCACACACAGGAGATTAGTTCCTGCAGCCACAGGAGACCTCAGCAGTACCTGTACCACAGCAACAGCCCCTCTGGTAGATCTCAGCACATTTGCTGCTATCTACCAAAGCAAGCACGGGAGAAGAAGACATGCACAGAAGATTTGAGCAGGAGTCAGACAGCTTACAAGATTCTCTTTGTAACATAGTTAGCAGCATCTTGACTGTCATGGACTTTGTTTTGCAGAGACCTTTTTACACTGGATGTTAAGCACTGCAGGCAGAACATTTTTGTAGAAGGTGTGTGTGTGTGTGTGTGTGTGTGTGTGTGTGTGTGTGTGTGTGTGTGTGTGTGTGTGTGTGTGTGTGTGTGTGTGTCTGTGTGAGTTTTTGTGTGTGCCTGAATGTGTATGGAAATTATAGACAGATGACTGGGAATTACTGACATAGAAAATTCAGATAAGGTAAATCACCGGGATTACTATGACTGACAGTAGTCATTAGAGTGTCAGAGCTTCATAGGTTCATAGAAGGTTACTAGGCTAGTGGCCCTGGAGCCTTTACAAGCCTAGCCATGTTAATCCCAAGTATCCCCATTTGTTCTTTTTTGGGTAGTTCACAGAACAAATTTATGAACAGAGTGGGTCTGTGATCAACATCGGCTACCCCTGTCCATGAGGGATATGAGTGCCACCCCAGGGGTGAATTTGCGGTTTCCCATCCAATTATCTAGGTTGCTTTTGAATAGGATCAGTGAAGAGCTCTGTTTTACATGAATAGGGAAGCATCAGTCTCTGGGAGATATATCTGTCTCTCCAGCATGATCTGTTAATGTCACAAGCTAGGTTGAAATCCCTAGAGTGAGTGACGTTTGAGCCATTTGACTTGTGGATTTGCAGCATTTCCATTAGGGCAGGGATGGAAATTGCCCTATACGCCAGGCATAGGTCACCTCTCAGCAGCCTATAAGATATGGAGTAAGGTGACAGGGCTTTCAGCCTATCCATGTAGGTCATGGTTTGGAGTCCCTGTATTATCATAGGTTCATAGGTAGGTACTAGGCTATTGGCCCTAGGGCCCATACAAGCCTAGCCAAAAAATGTACCCTGGCTTTCGCCACCCAAGAAAATTATTTTCCTGTGCCCCTGTCGAGCAGAGCCACAGAAGTGATACCCGGGGTGAATTTCCCATTTCCCATCCAATCATCAAGATTTTTCTTGAAGAGTGCTAATGAGGAGCTCTGTTTGACATAGATAGGTAGTCTGTTCCAGAGTATGGGAAGTCCCTGAGACAGAAATCTATCCCTCCAGCATGTTCTGTTTATTGTGGTGACAAGGTTAAGGTCCCTAGAGCGTGTAGCTCGGAGGGATTGGGATTTCTTTAAGTGGAGCATGTCCAACAGCTCTGGGTTTGACATAGCTTTGTATGTTAGGCAGAGATCGCCCCTGAGTAGGCGATATGTGATGGAGTAAAGCTGTAGTTTTTTGAGACGGTCTGCATAGGGCATCTGTTTGAGGCCAGTAATCCTCTTTGTGAGGTATTTCTGTGGTCTTTCCATTTGTTGTAGATGTCTTGTGAGGTACATACCAAAAGGGGCATTGTACTCTATAATGGGTCTAATGAGTGATGAGTAGAGGGGAACAATGACCTCTTTTTTTCTGGATGAGAATCCTTTTGTGATGAGATGAGCCACATAGAAGAATTTCCTGACCACTGTGGCGATGTGATTATCAAAGGAGAGACTACTGTCCACCTGTGTCCCAAGTTCTCTTATCACATTTTCAGCATTAAGTAGACTACCAGCTATGTGGTAGTTCATGGGTACAGAGTTTTTACCAAAGGGGATGACAATACACTTTTGGCATTGAGCTTCAGGCCATGGCTTTGACACCAGGTATCTGTCTCAGTGAGGCCCTTTTGTAGTTTGTCCACATCGTTAGGAGTTTCGATTATGGCTCCTAGTTTGCAGTCATCTGCAAACTTTGTTAGCCAAAGACCTTCTGTGTTGGCCTGCACTTCAGAGAAGTAGATACCAAACAGGAGAGGACCCAGGACTGAACCCTGTGGTACTCCACTTGTCACTGGTCTGATGTCGGATTTGGAATCCGCTACTTTCACAGTGTGGGTTCTGTCTGTGAGCCAGTTGGCAACCCATCTTGTGACATAGAGATTTATACCTAGTTTAGTGAGCTTATCTATAATTTCAGAGTGGGGGATGGTGTTGAAAGCCTTGGCGAGATCTAGATAAGCTGTGTGAACCATTTTACCCTCATCTATGGCTTTGGTGACTGTTTCAAAGAAGTCAGTCAGGTTTAGGAGACATGATCTGCCTTTTACAAATCCAAACTGAGTAGGGTCCAGAGTTTGGAGATTACCAATGTCTTTGTTTATGAGTTCCACAATGATACGTTCCATGGCCTTGCAGACCAGGCTCATCAGGCTAATGGGGCAGTAGTTCCCGGGGTCCGTCGTGGCTCCCCCTTTGTGGAGTGGGATAACTGTTGCGGTGCGCCATTCAGTGGGTACAAAGTCTGAGGTGAGGCTATGATTGAACATGGTACTTAGGTAGGGTGCCAGTTCATTCTGTAGTTCATGTAGAACGTAGCCTGGGATATTGTCAGGTCCCATGGATGCTGTGTACTTGGCTTTGGAGAGTGTGTTTTTTACCCGTGCAGCCGTGATTATAGGAACTTTGCATTCTTCCAGTATAGAGATGGGTCCTCTAGGGGGTGAGAGGGGGGTAAAGTTAGCACTGAACCTATCTGCTAGGATGTTGGCAATATCAGTTGGTTCTGTATATTTAGTGCCATTATGCTGTAACTCAGAGCAGATCTGAGTGTTCCCATTTAGATTCTTGACATAGCTATAGAATGCTTTGTGGTTGTCTTTAGAGTCAGTGGCAATTTTGTTTTCGTAACTAGCTTTGGAGGATTTTATGAGAGATCTCAGCTTCTTACTGAGGTTGACCAGGGAGTTCCTCTAGTCATGGGATTTTACTCTTTTTTACAACAGTTTCTTTCTTCTGTTGTAGAGTTTGTTTATGGCAGAGGACCACCAGATTGGCTTCCTTTTTTTTGGCGGATAACATCTTGGTTCTATTAGGGATAGCATGATCCATGCACTTGTGTAAGTGCTTATAAAGTGCATTTGTGTAGGATTCGGCAGTCATACCTCTATTGTCCGTCTGCATGGGTGTCATGAAGTTTGCCACTTCTGTCTTAAGAAGTGCGAAGTTGGCTTTTGAGAAGTTTTTTACGATGGTTTCCCTAATTGGGGCTGGGGGTGGGATGTGGATGTCTAGGCTGATTAGCTTGTGGTCGGATCTGACCAGCGAGGAATTGACCTCTGGTGTGGAACACCGGTTTCCCATGTTGGTAATGACCAGGTCTAGGATATTGCTGCCCCTGGTGGGGGTGTGAATAAGTTGATCCAAGGCATTGGAATTTATGAATTCTAGAAAACGTTGAGCAAAAGAGTTGGTACATGAGTAGTTTTCCCAGTTAATGGTGGGGTAGTTGAAATCGCCCATTATTAGGGTGTTGGGTTGTACCCTAATACTTTCCAGTGTATCAAGAAATGAGGAGTGTGAATCCTGGGGGCATGGTGGGGGGGTCTGTAGCAAGCTACAATTTGGATTGCGGTCTTGCCCAGAGTTAGTTGCACTTGGATAATCTTGGATGCATTATGCTGTGCAACTAGCCTGGAGGTGTGGATATCCTTAATGAATATGGACACGCCTCTGCCTTTAGTGCTTCTTTCTGGGTTAGGTGGCCAAAAGGTGTGGTATGAATTGAAGCCTGGTAATGCAGGGGTGCTCTCTGGAACTTTGAACCAGGTCTCTGTCACTGCACAGATGTCAATGTTCTCCATTTTAAGGAGTGCCTCAAGTGAGTGCATTTTGAGGTTTAGACTTCTAGCATTGAGTAGCATTACCCTCAGATTTTGCTTGCTTGTACCTGTTACGGTGGTGAATTTGTCATTTGAACCTTGCCTAAAAAAGGCACTATAGGGGTGGCAAGAGCCTTAGCCAGTATCCAGAATCCTAAGGGCGACAGGTGCAGGCCATCTCTGGCAAAGCATCGTGGACTGTTGATCATGTCGTCCCAGGCAGACAAATACTGGATCCCCTTAGAATGACACCAGAAGCTTAGCCAATTGTTGAAGTCAATCATTTTGTCCTTGTACTGTGGTATCATTCTGGGTGATGGCAGGATGCTACTCAGGGTTAGGGTCATACCTGCCTGGGATACAAGATCGGAGAGCTCCTCCATGTCTCTTTAAATGTAGTCCAGGGAGGTACGTCTCAGGTCATTCACACCAACATGGACAATGACAGTGTCATATTTGTACTTATTGTGGAGTGACCTGAGTGCATGTGTTATGTGGTGGATCCTGGCACCTGACAGGCAGCTGACAGTAGCTTTCTCCTTGTTTAGTCTAGTGAGTGGAACATCAGTGTGCCTGACTATAGAGTCACCTATGACTAGAGTGTTGGGTACGTTGTTATGCCTTATGGGCTGTGGTTGAGTGGCACACTGAGTTTGTGGGCTATGTGTCATTTGGGTTGTGTTGGGGGGGGTGGAGTTTGCTTGCGTTTATGCTTTGGATGTCCCTGATGCTTGGGCAGGTTTTTATTGAGAGCTTCCGTGAATGTAAGTGTGTGTTTTGTGTTTCTATGTGTGTGTTTTGGTGGTGTAGGTTTTGAGGGACTATGTGATGAGTGTGGTGTGGTGCAAGTGTTTACCTTCTCCTCTTGACTGTCTAGTCCAGTCTTGGGTGAAGAGAGCTTTGCTTCCAGTTTGGCTATATAAGTGCATCTCTCACAGGTTGTAGCATTGGGTGGTAGGAGGAGAGGGTTGTCTGTGTACATGAGGCAATTGCTGCATTGCCCCAAGATGCCCAGATTCATCAGGTAGACAGGAGAAATCACTGGGAGCTGACCCTTAGACATGCCTGGATAAGTGCTTACTTATTAAGTACTAAAAACTGCTTTCCACTAGACAAGTGAGGAAAGTTGAGTGCTGTAGTAATTTGCAGCTTATGTAGTGCTTACAATGAGTTCTGAACAAGTGCTGAGTTCAAAGAAACAGATTTGAGTGCTGAAACTAGAAAACTGGCTAGTTATAAGAAAAAAAACTAAGCTAGAAGGCTTCCCTCCAACACAGAAGGGCTTGGGGGCTCAGAAGCCTACAAACAGTCTATACCACTTAACAGGAAAGGCAGGAAACAAGCTTAATTTTTTTTTTCTGTTTCCCAGATGTTCTCTTTGTACACAGTAGGAGTGCCTGAAATCAGAATATGATTTCACTGCACTCAGTTGAGTGAGCAAATGAGATGGGCCCAGAAGGAGTATCCAAATACAAATTTACAAGAGGGGCGGGCAGTTTCAAGGCCACTAAGATTAACACCAAAACAAAAACAGGGACGGTGGGTTGGACTAACTGAAGATCAGACTCAAAACTTCCAGTTCAGTTAATATTCCTGAAACACAGTTAAATCAATTTAAATACTGTATTATTTGAAAAAAAGTGCAAATAAAGGTACTTTATCTTAGTGAAAAACCTGTGGGGTCTCTCCATCTGCTGATAAAGGTACTTTATGTTAGTGAAAAACCTGTGGGGTCTCTCCAGCTGCTGCAGGTTTCTGGTGAGGTACATGCAAAAGGGTGCATTATATTCTATTAGTGGTCTGATGAGGGTCAAGTACAGTGGAGTTATAACATCCCTTGATCTGGACGCTATGCCCTTGTTTATGAGGTGCGCTACATAGAAGGCTTTCCTTACCACTGTGGAAACGTGGTGGTCAAAGTTCAGATTGCTATCAACCTGTGTTCCCAAGTCTCACACCACTGGGTTGGAGCTCAGGGGGTGCTGTCAATATTGTAATTCATAGGGAATTCCATTTTGCCAAAGGGAATAATAATGCATTTTTTTGCATTTAGTTTTAGACCATGGCTTTGGCACCAATCATTTGTTTGTATTAGCCCTTCTTGTAATATGTTGACATCATTGGGGGAACGCAGTGATTGATCCCAGTTTGCAATCATCAGTGAACTTGGTGAGCCAAGGGCCATCTACTTTGTCCTGGACTTCTGAGAAACAGATGCCAAACAATCAGGGGCCCAGCACAGACCCATCTGGCACTCCACTGGTGACAGGTCTACTGGTGGAGGTGGAGCCACCAATTTTGACAGAGTGTGTTCTACAAGTGAGCCAATTGGCTAACCATCTAATAATGTAAGGGCTAATCCCTATCTGGGAGAGTTTTTCATCGATGCCAGAGTGGGAAATTGTGTTAAAGCCTTGGCAAAGTCAAGATAGGCTGTGTGTACTGTCTTATCTTCATCTGTGGCTTTGGTGACATTCTCAAATAAGTCTACCAGGTTTAATAAGCACGAGATACCCTTAACAAAGCCAAACTGGGTTGGGTCCAGTGTTTGGACATCACCTATGTTCCTCTTGATAAGGTCCATGATAATTTTTTCCATAGCCTTGCAGATGAGGCTGGTTAGACTTATGGGTCTCTAGTTCCCAGGGTCAGTTGATGCCCCCCCCCCTTTGTGCAGGAGGATTACTGTTGCTATTCTCCATTCTGTAGGAACATAGCCACTTCTCAAGCTATGATGAAAGAGAACACCAGGTGAGTCCACTACATCTTGTTTTAGATTGCTTAGTAAACAACCTAGGATATTATTTGGTCCCATTGAGGCCATGCTTTTGGCCTTGGCGAGTGGAGAGATGACCTGTTCTCCAGAGGTACTAGGCAGAGGTCTGATGTCAGGTATGCTTTAGGATATGGTAGGTGGGATAGGGGGTTGAAATTTATGCTGAATCTGTCAGTTAGCAGGATGGCAATATCTCCTGGTGTAGTATTTGTGATCCCATCTATAACCAGTTTGGCATATAGCTGTGCATTCCCTTTTAGACTTTGGATGTAGTTAAAGAATGCCTTATGATTATCTTTGGCTAGGGATGCAATTGTAGTGTTGTAATTTGACTTAGAAGGCTTTCAAGATTTCTGATTTTCTTGTTTAAGCATAGGAGGGAGCTCATCCTCTGCAGAGTGATATCTATTTTGCTTTTGGACCACAGTTTCTTCCTCTTGTTATATAATCCAGTTATACTTGAAGTCCACAACAGTAGCTTGTTTTTACAGGAAGACCTGGTTTTGATCCGGTCAGGTACAGCAGAGTTTATGCAATTGCTTAAATGTTTGTAGAGGGCATTTGCATACACTTCTGGATAGTGATCATTAAAGCCTGTGATTGCGGGTGATATGAAGCTTTTTATACCATTGCTTAGTAGGCTGTAGTTAGCTTGGTGAAATTTTTTATAATTTTTGTTCCTGTGAGGGTGTCAGTTCCAGTAGTTACTTCAAACAAGATTGATTTGTGGTCTAACCTAACCAGGGAGGGCATCACGCATGAGGAAGTACAGAGACCCCCCAGTAATGGTGAGTACTATATTCAGAACATTTGAGCCCCTAGTAAGGGTGCAGACTACCTGTTCCACAGCATTTGTGTTAACAAAGTCTAGGAACCTCTGGGCGAGCATGTTTTGCTTTTGTATTTCCCCCCGTCTATGGGAAGATAGTTGAAATCTCCCATGACTAAGGTGTTGGGATGTATGGCAAGGGATTTCAGTAAATCATGGTAGACGGTGTGCTTATCCTGGTTCGTGGTGGTGGAGCTAACAGTGATGTGGTATGGTACTTTCCCAATAGTTAATTGGATATGGAGTAGTTCAGCAGAGTCATGCCATTTGACCAGTCTCGAAGTGTATTTGGTTTTAATGAAGATGGCTACACCTCCACCTTTGTTTCCTTCATGCTCATTTTAAGGTCTGATTGTGTGGAAGGCATTGTAGCCTTGCAAGGCCAGGGTGCTCTCAGTGGCCTTGAACCATGTCTCTGTAACTGCACAGATGTCAGCATCATTCAAGGTGAGGAATACTTCCAGGGAGTGCAATTTCATGTTTAAACTCCTAGCATTAAGCATCATGACCTTGAGGTTTGTCTCAATTAGATTTTGTTACATTGGAAAATTTGTTATTTTGACATTGCCTAAAAAAGGCAGTACTGGGAAGGTAAGGGTCTTTGCCAATATCCAAAAGCCTAGGGGGACAGGTGCAGGCAATCTCTAACAAAGTAGTGAGGTCTGTCTAACATATCCTCCTGGGCTGACAGATAGTGGATGGACTGACACCAAAAGCTATTCCAATTGTTGAAATCAAACATATTTTGTTTATATTGTGTCATCATCCTGGATGAGGGTAGGATACTGCTTAGGGCTAGGGGTACACATACTCAGAGGGTTCTGTCATGTCTTTTCATATAGCCCAAAGAGGTACATCTCAAGTCATTCACTCCAACATGGACTATGACAGAGTCATAACAGTACTTGTTGTTGACTGACTTTAGTGCGTGCATGATTTGTTGGATCCTGGCACCTGAGAGACAGCTGACCATAACCTTCTCCTTGTCCAGTCTGGTGAGGGGGACATCTTTGTGTCTCACTATGGAGTCACCTATGACTAAGACATTTGATGTGTTTTGCTTTAGGGGCTTATTTGCTGAGACACGGGTGTGTGTGTGTTGATATGTGTAGTGTTTTTTTTATGCTTAGTGGTGAGTGTAGGTGGTGTGCGTTTGGCAGGTCTCTGTTCTTTTCGTAGGCGTTTAGTGAGTGTCTCCATGTATGTGGGTTTATCTGTCATGACCTTATTTTGTGTGAAAGGTGAGGTTTACGTGAGAGGTGAAGCATGTGTGCTGACAACCTGCTTGATGTCTAGTTTGTTTTTACATGAGAGAATTGACTCCAATTCCGCAGTGTATTTGCATCTCTTGCATAGGGCGTTAGTTTGCTTTAGAAGCAAATGGTTGTCAGTATACATGAAATAATTGCTACATTGCCTCAGGATGCCCATATCTATCAAGTTGGCAGGAGAAATGATTGGAAACTGCTTATCCATTGTGGCAGGATTTTTCTGAATGTGGTATTTGTAAAGGAAGTGGGCTTGCTGGACTTAGTCACAAAAGGCAAAAATGAAGTGGCAGTTCAAATAAAAACATTTATCTAAGTGCAGTGCTGGCTTAAAAAAGACTTACTTTCAGTTTTTTTAGTCGATGCCTTGGATTTCAGTGCAGATGCACTCCAGACCTCTGGCTAAAGTTGGCAAACATTGAGCAGCTCCAGTAAAATGAGTGCAAACCCACACAAAGACGAGGCTTATATACAGGCTAGTTTAAACAGTTTTAACACAACTACCAATGGGAAAGCCCCAAACTGAGCTTTTCTCCAGAAATCCCCTACTCAGATGGGTCCTAAGCTACACACTTCTGCCGCAAGGGTGCAGGGAGACCCTCTTAATGTAAGATGGCTGGTTTAAGGGCACAGTGATACCAAACAGTCTAGATTCAGCAGGTCTGAATCTAGCCTATGCTATATAAGGCAATTAAACACAATTTCAAAGTGCAGAGTAAAAAGCAGTCACAAACAGTAAAATAAAGCAGTAATTCAATTAAATACAATTAACAAAGTGCAGTGCTGGCTTAAAATATACTTTTTCTTTTTTTTTTTTGTGGATGCTTTGGATTTCAGTGCAAACTAACTACTACAGCAGAGCTAGTAAGGGAGACTGCTAGAAAGGTGCTTGGTGTGACATCTGGACAGAGAAAGGAGGACAAGGAAACCTGGTGGTGGAATGAGGATGTACAGGAGAGTATACAGAGAAAGAGGTTGGTGAAGAAGAAGTGGGATTGTCAGAGAGATGAAGAAAGTAGGCAGAAGTATAAGGAGATGAGGTGCATAGCAAAGAGAGAGGTGGCAAAGGCTAAGGATAAGGCGTATGGAGAGTTGTATGAAAGGTTGGACACTAAGGAGGGAGAAAACGACCTATACCGATTGGCTAGACAGAGGGACCGAGCTAGGAAAGATGTGCAGCAGGTAAGGGTGATAAAGGATAATGAGAGAAATGTACTCACAAGCGGGGAGAGTGTGTTGAACAGATGGAAAGAGTACTCCGAGGGGCTGATGAATGAAGAGAATGAGAGAGAGAGAAGGCTGGATGACATGGGGATAGTGAATCAGGAAGTGCAATGGATAAGCAAGAAGGAAGTAAGGATAGCTATGAAGAGGATGAAGAATGGAAAGACTGTTTGTCCAGATGACATACCTGTGGAAGCTTGGTGGTGTTTAGGAGAAATGGCAGTGGAATTTTTAACCAGATTGTTTAATGAAATCTTGGAAAGTGAGAGGATGCCTGAGGAGTGGAGAAAAAGTGTTTTGGTACCGATTTTTAAGAATAAGGGTAATGTGCAGGGATGTAGTAACTACAGAGGGATAAAACTGATCAGTCATAGCATGAAATTATAGGAAAGAGTAGCAGAAGCTAGGTTAGGAAGGGAGGTGATGATTAGTGATTAGCAGTATGGTTTCATGCCAGGAAAGAGCACTACAGATGTGATGTTTGCTCTGAGAGTGTTGATGGAGAAGTACAGAGAAGGTCAGAAGGAGTTGCATTGTGTCTTTGCGGACTTAGAGAAAGCATATGACAGGGTGCCTAGAGAGGAGTTGTGGTATTGCATGAGGAAATCGGGAGTGGCAGAGAAGTATGTAAGAGTGGTACAGGATATGTACAAGGGTAGTGTGACAGCGGTGAAATCTGCAGTGGGAGTGATGGATGCATTTAAGGTGGAGGTGGGATTACATCAAGGATCAGCTCTGAGCCCTTTCTTATTTGCAATGGTGATGGACAGGTTGACAGATGAGATCAGACAGGAGTCCCCATGGACTATGATGTTTGCAGATGACATTGTGATCTGTAGTGAGAGTAAGGACCAGGTTGAGGAGACCCTGGAGAGGTGGAGATATGCTCTAGAGAGGAGAAGAATGAAGGTCAGCAGGACTAAGACAGAATATATGTGTGTGAATGAGAGGGAGGATAGAGAAATGGTGAGGATGCAGGGAGTAGAGTTGGTGAAGGTGGGTGAGTTTAAATACTTGGGATCATCAGTTCAGAGTAGTGGTGAGTGTGGAAGAGAGGTGAAGAAGAGAGTACAGGATGGGTGGAGTGGGAGGAGAAGAGTGTCAGGAGTGATTTTTGACAGATGAGTACCAGTAAGAGTGAAAGGTTAGGTCTACAATAGGGTAGTGAGACCAGCTATGTTATATGGGTTGGAGACAGTGGCATTGACAAAAAGGTAGGAGTCAGAGCTGGATGTGGCAGAGTTAAACATGTTAAGATTTGCACAGGGTGTGACGAGAGTAGACAGGATTAGGAATAAGTATATCAGAGGGTCAGCCCAGGTTGGACGGTTTGGAAACAAAGCCAGAGAGGCGAGATTGCATTGGTTTGGACATGTGCTGAGGAGGGATGCTGGGTATATTGGGAAAAGAATGCTAAGGATGAAGCTGCCAGGTAAGAGGAAAAGAGGAAGGCCTAAGATAAGGTTTATGGATGTGGTGAGAGAGGACATGCAAGTGGTTGGTGTGACAGAGCAAGATGCAAAGGACAGGAAAAAATGGAAACAGATGATCCGCTGTGGCGACCCCTAATAGGAACAGCCGAAAGAAAAAGAAAAAAACGAAGCTTTGGATTTCAGTGCAGATGCACTCCAGACCTCTGTCTAAAGTTGCCAAATGTTGAGCAGCTTCAGTAAACTCAGAACAAACCCATGCAAACACAAGGCTTATATACAGGCAAATGTAAACAGTTTTAACACAACTAGGCCCCAGACTGAGCCTTTCTGCAGCAATCCCAAATCACATGGGTCCTGAACACACACTTCTGTTACAAGGGATCAATGAGTCCCTCTTAATGTAAGATGGCTGGTCTAAAAGCACAATGATATCAAACAGTCAAGATTCAGCAAGTCTGAATCTAGCCTATGCTATGAAAGGCAAGGAAACACAATTTCCAGATGGGAAGGAGTAAGGCAGAGTCAATTAAATGTCAAAGTGACAGTGTTTAGTAGTATATTACTATGGCTCTATATTATGTTGATGAAAGACAAATTAACTGAACAAATCTCTATCGACACATAAACATTGACCACTGAAATTGCCAAACAGCCATTCCAGCAAATTTTTTCCCAGGGGAAAAAAATTGCTTGGCCGTCATTGGGGATTTGCTCTTTTCCCCACTGTAGTGCAATCTCGGAGTTGATATATTTAGTTAGGGGTTGGGGGGTGACACCCCCCCACTATGTAGTATTTGAATGTTTGGTTTGTGTATCTTTGGCCAAGAAATTTTTTTCCCCTGGGAAAAAAATCGCTGAAGTGGCCATTCAGCAATTTCAGTGGTCGATGTTTATATGTTTATAAAGACGTGTTTGGTTAATTCATCTTTCAACTACATAATATAGACCCTACTACTAGATGACCTAAAGTGGTACCACGTTCTGCACAAACTGGCAGCTCTTGAAGCAGCTGTGAACAGTGGGAGACTATGGAGAGAGTTTCCTATACAGGATTTTAAACTGGAGAAGTTTGCTTATATGCAAGCACTGAGTAACCGCGTTTGTGCAAGGCTTTTATATGATTAGTATGAAAGACTTTTATAAGGTTAAACCCTCAGGCTAATCAGGTAAAAACACAGTAAGTTATCAATCAGTAGTTCCCACCTTGGATGGGTTGAATTTACCTCTCTGCTCCCACCAGAGTGCAAAAGAACCCAGCCAACGTACAGTAAACTGGCTTTGAGCTCAAGTGCAGTAAGAAATTATTTACAACGCAAGTAAGAACTCCTGCAATATCAAGAATCCATAGGAATAAGTTCACTAACCTGGAGAAATGTTCACAACACACAAAAACTTTGCAAAGCTTAGAAATATTTTGGCAGTCTCACTCAGAACAACGTTTGCAGTATCAGAGGAGGTTAGGAAATATTAGAATGTTGTTAAACAACCTAACAGCAGTGCAGTAACAAGCAGATGGAGTTTCTTTAACAAGTGCAGGCTGAAAAACAGTGATAAATTCAACAAAATAAATAAATGCAGCACAGAAGTGTTAAATATCACTGAAACAGAGCAAGTGCAAAAGCTATACTTATATTTGTAGGTCCAGATGATTTTTAGAAGCAATCCAAGTCTTGCAGTCACAAGTGTCCAAGCCAGACACAAGGAAGCTCTGAATAAATGAGCACAATCACACAAAAATGTAATTATTTTATATGAGCAGGATGAAAGACTTTTATAAGGTTAAACTTGCAGGCCAATCAGATAAAAACACAATAAGTTATTGATCAGTAGTTCCCACCTTGGATGGGTTGAATTTAGCTCTTTGCTCCCACCAGTGCAATAGAACCTTCCCAATGTAAAACAACTGGCTTTGAGCTCAAGTGCAGTAACAAGTGCTTTACAACAGAAGTAAGAATTCCTGCAATATCAGGAATCCTTGGAAATAATTTCACTAACTCTGATCTGATAAATGTTCACAACACACAAAACCTTTGCAAAACTTAGACATATCTTGACAGACTCACTCATAACAACTTTTGTAGTATCAGAGCAGGTTAAGAAATATCAGAATGTTGCTAAAACAACCTAAGGGCAGTGCGGTAACAAACAGATGGAGTTTCTTTAATAAGTGCAGGCTGAAAAACGTGATAAATTCAACAAAATAAATAAATGCAGCATACAAGTGTTAAATATCACTGAAACAGTTAGAGCAAGTGCAAGAAATATATTTATATTAGCTTTGTAGGTCCAGATGATTTTAGAAGCAATCCAAGTCTTGCAGTCACAGGTGTCCAAGCCAGGCACAAGGGAGCTTTGAATAAATAAGCACAATCACACAAAAATGTTATTATTTTACATGAGCAGGATGAAAGACTTTTATAAGGTTAAACACTCAGGCCAATCAGATAAAAACACAGTAAGCTATCGACCAGTAGTTCCCAACTTGGATGGGTTGACTTTAGCTCTCTGCTCCCTCCAGAGTGCAAAAGAACCTCTCAATGCAAAATAAACTGGCTTTAATCTAGTGCAGTAACAAATGCTTTACAACAGAAGTAAGAATTCCTGCAATATCAGGAATCCTTGGAAATAAGTTCACTAACCCTGAGAAATGTTCATAACACACAAAAACTTTGCAAAACTTAAGAAATACTTTGGCAGACTCACTCAGAACAACTTTTGTAGTATTAGAAGAGGTTAATAAATATCAGAATATTGTTAAAACAAACTAAGAGCAGTGCAGTAACAAACAGATGGAGTTTCTTTAATAAGTGCAGGCTGAAAAACTGTGATAAATTCAGCAAAATAAATAAATGCAGCACACAAGTTTTAAATATCACTGAAACATTTAGAACAAGTGCAAAAAAATATACTTATGTTAGCCTTGTAGGTCCAGATGATTTTAGAAGCAATCCAAGTCTTGCATGCACAGGTGTCCACGCCAGGCACAAGGAAGCTCTGAATAAATGAGTCATTACTGAGAAATACATTTTTATTCACTTTCAGGTTAAGCAATTTGCTCAAAGTTACACAGTAGGCACATGGAATTACAGAGAATCAAACCCTGTACCCTTGGCTACACGAAACAGCTCATGAAGAGCTTAGAGCCTTAATCCCCGGCACTAACTGCCAGATTTTAATTATCATCTTCATTTTCTGATATATCACTGAGGATAACAGTCAGTCAGCAATGCTAATCATTAAGTTAATTAGAGTCATCTGACACTTCAGGCTCTGAGCTGTTAACAAATTGCCTACTATAGTAAAAGTACTGGGCTTGAATCCTTCCACCTCAATTTACCTACTAGGTGCCCTTTAGCAAGTCAATTGGACAATGCTCCTGGGTCATCTCTGAAAAGAGACACATTGTACAGTGAGTTCACATGGTTAGTAAATAAGTAAAATAAAACGGTATTTAAATTTTGGCTTTGTCCAAAATTCTTGAGCAAAAAAGTTGAGAGGTATTTTTGTTCTGTTCTTGTAAAAATGTGTAGCTTTCTGGCAAACTGTTGTGGATTGCAGTCATTAAATAATTGCAAGCATGAGTTTCAGACTTTGTATTCCCAGGAAATGCTTTCTAATGCAAAGCTTTTTATTATAGCAGCATTCTTAGTATATAAGAGAATTATTGAAACTCTGTCCCTAATTGTTGGAGTCTGTCTCTGGTTTGAGCTAAAATGATGAGAGAGTGGGGATGCAGTGGTTTCTCCTATATGGTTTTGATAGCAGTGAGATGAGATACGTTTCTGGTCCGTTATTTATGAATGTATTCATTCACTTGTTCTAAGCAGATATCTGACACGTACAGTCATACAACTGGCTGCAATTGTTTGTGTGTGTGTGTGTGTGTGTGTGTGTGTGTGTGTGTGTGTGTGTGTGTGTGTGTGTGTGTGTGTGTAAATACTTAGGTTCCTGCAACCTACAGTAGTTATTTTGTAAAGGAAGGAATTTGTTGTAGCAAATGGGAACATCATTATATGAGCCATGTTCTTTGGTTATGATGCTTGGTTTCTTTGTTTTTTGACAGTATGTTTATTTAGCTGTGAATAAATTGGAGAGTCTGAAGTCTATCAGTTTAATTTTAATATTTGAACTGTAAATACATTTTAATTAACTTTTTTCTTCAGGCACAGGTGTGAAATGCACTGTGGTGGGCAACAACACTCTGTCTGGTACTTAGTACAGATGAGTAAAGCTATGAGCTGCTTTTGGAGTGCAGAGTTTGATTCCCTCAACCTTCATTTGTCTATTGTGTGACTCTGACCAAGTCACATCACTAGACAGTGCTCCTAGCTTGCCCCTTAAAAGGAACACATGCATCCAGTGGTATGTTTCAAGCTGTTAGCAAATGAGATTCACATTTGTGTTTTGCACCCTTTACATCGGTGCTAACTATTGCTTCACTATATGCTGTTCAACTGTGAGTCTCAGCACATTTTGCAGTTTAATGGGTTTGAGTTTTAAGGGAAGAGTTATTTACTGTTGCTTGTGCTGTCTGTTTTCAGAGTGAGGCAGTTTTTTTTTTCTTTGTAGTAAATGGCTATTGGTATTTTTGCTATAAGATCTGAAATAAAAGTTTTAAATTAAATTGAACTTTCTGTGATCATTGTACAAGTAAAAAAAGACTGCCCCCATATATCGATGGACAGAGGCAGCTCCTAAATGCTTTATGCCATGCATGGGTCCCCTCAAATTATCCATGGTATGATCTCAGTTATTCATGTTGGGGTAATATATAATTATCAGCCATAGGATGGGTAAGGCCAGTCTGTAACCAAACAGGATAGGTTAATTCAAGCAAAAAAGGGAAATTGGCTAGGCTTAAAATGTCTCGGCATGTAGCCTTGTACTTACCTATGAACCTATGTACACTGACTGGTTTGAACAGTGGTTTATTGTAACTGAGAAGGGGCAAGCAAGTAAAGGGATATTGGTACACAGGTGAGGCAGTCCATTACCCTGCCCAGGGTCCCATTTGACCATAATTTGGCTCTGGCTGGAGGGAGCACAATGAGGTTGCTGACATCTAATGATTTACCCATACTTCTCAACTGTCTCATTTTGTCTGATCCTTTTTTTCATGTCCCTCATACAATTTTTGATTTTCTAATAAATCACTAGGAATTACAGTGAGTCAGTAATGCAAGACATTTTTGCTGTTTAGAAAATACAAAAAAATTGTCTTCTGTTATCTTTAAATTGAATTTAAGCAGTTTTTAAAAGCTGCCCCTGCTTATCACACATTGGCTTTCTCAGTGATTTTTTAGCAAAAAAAAAAAAAAAACTGAAATGTATGGATTTGCCTCTTGCCAGAAAATCAAACATTTTAGGAGGGAGAGAACAAAAGTATGAAGCAAGATCAGGGATGTTCTGCAAAATTCTGAACAGTTGAGAATAGGGTTGCCACCTTTTCAAGTGTCCAAAGTGGAACATTTATTGAAGAAATGTCAGATTTTGCAGGGCAATGTTGTCTTCATTTGGTTTTGATATAACCCTAATAAAAAGGAATTGAAAAAAAAAAAAAAAAAAAAAAATTTTGCAGGGCAAAACATACCCACAGCCAGTACAAAGGACAGAATTTCACTTTTTTGCCAAAATAAAAGCTTATTCTTGTAGCATTTGATTTGCGTCTTCTGTTTCTTATAACATTTAGGTATTTCAGAAAAAAATATTTGTTTCATACAAATATTAAAGAAAATATAGGAAATATTTTTGTCCTAAAATCTAAGGACATTGCCATTTTTTTCAATTTTTTTGCAGGACACAATTGCCAAAGAGGGACAGTTGGTAACCCTAGTTGAGAAGTATAACAGAAGGTCATCTCAGCGCACCGATCCTGTAAACTTTTCGTAGGTGTGCAAATTTCCATGTGTACATCCTGAGATAAGTTGGCCTCCTGCTTAGAATTAGTTTCAGTGTCTTGTTTGCCCACAGTAATAAGTACACACTGTATAAGTCTCCGGCTCACCCTCAACCCTTTGAGTGAATTACTGAAACTTTGCCAACGCTATGAGAAGATACCGTGGCTTTACTTGAGCACACAGCTATTGGATGTAGCACCTTATCATTAATTTATTTTTTCTCTTACTCAATAGAAGTGCTTGCTGTAAATAAGGGTGGGCGCGTCAGCAACAAAAGAGTGGGTTGGTCTCCAACTTGGGGAGAAAGACTCGTTGCAATAGAACACCTGTATTCGTTAGGCAAACAAAAACGAAGTGAGCAGTGTTTAAAGACTCAGTTTTCCACGTCTTTCTTGTGGGAGCAGCACACAACAAACTTTTACTAGTTTTGTTTTTTATAGTCCCCTAAATTCTACAAGTAAACGTTTCACTATCTTAAATATTTCACCATTATATTAAAACCTTATCGCTTTGCTGTATTTGTTGTCCACCTCAACCAATTAGAAAAGAACATATCCCATAACTCGGCCAATCCGAAGTAGCTTGGTTGACTTATGTTACTTTCTTGGGCCGTTTAAGATAATTATGTGTGCCCGCGTGTGAACTTGTCGGTATCCATAGTAACTAAGGAGTTCTTTATAACTGGGCCTTTCGGAAAGGAGCCTGGGGTCTGCTGTCAGGTGAGAGACTGAGTCTCGGTTATTGCTTCCCTTATAACAGTTCTAGTTTTGACCGCTCCACCGATGCTTACTTTATAGCAGTTCTAGTTCTGACTGCTCCACCGAGTGATTTGTGTCTGAGAATAAAGATGTAATATGATTCTATGTAGTTCGAACCTCTGAAGTTGTAAAGGAAATAAGGTACCCGTTTCCCCTCAGTTAGTGAAGGGGTGTTGGACATAGGTTAACTTTAGAGTACTGTGAAATTGCTTGTGATTTTTGAGACATAAGGTGTAAGGAGTGCAGTTTTGGGTTTAGATGCGCAAATCAATTGCATGGGCCTGCATGCTAGACTAGGTTTATACAGGATTGTCCTGACCAAGTTTTAAAGTATTGTTTTAGCCAAAGAGTATTTTACTGATGTAGATTAAGGGAATGTTGTCACAGCTTGTCAATAGCAAAAGCGTCATTCACGTACCATGATGGTGTAAACTAGCCACATGGTCAAAATTCATTTATGACCGAAAATATTGACGGTCGGACGCTCTTTCTCAAGATACTCTTTTGGTGTAGCCTTTGTTCGACTGCATTTTTTTAACAGCATTTTATTTATATTTCTATTAACTTATTTATTTAGATTGTTGCTATTAGACAAGAATGTCATATCTTACTGAGTACTGCAAAGCTGTAGTACTGGAAATACTGCTGTCAGCAATGGCCCTTAGTATTCCCAATGTCAGCGCTGTTACACTGTCACAGAATGTAAGCTTTAGTGTAGCATTGTTTAAATGAGCCCTACATTTACCACATCAAAGAGTCTTAGAATTATCAGTGAATAATGATTTTAAATCAAATCGACTTTAATTGTGTCCTGAGAATGTTTTTGGCCTTTACCGTTGCTGTGAAAATATTGCTCCTATTCTATATGTGACCATACATACCTCTCAAATGTCCAGAATTTTTCAGAATGTCCCTGATGTTTGCCTCGTATTTATATTCAGTCCCTTATAATTTTTTGATTTTTTTCTGGTAAATCACAGAGGATTACAGTTGGTCAGTAATGCTAGTTATTGCCGCTTTATAGGTTTATATATGTATACAGCAAGAGGTTCTAAGGTTCGATCCTCTGCTGGGGTGCATTCTGTGCGGTGTCTGCATGCCCTCCCTGTGGTCGCGTGGGTTTCCTCTGGGTGCTCCGGTTTCCTCCCACATCCCAAAGACGGATGGACAGGTGGATAGGACACTCTCTAAATTGGCCCTAGGTGTGAGTGCGTGCGTGTGTGTGCCTTCTGTGGGAGGTTGGGTGCCGGGCTGGCAACTCGACACTGTAAAACTCCACTGCCAATCATGAGTGGACAGGTGATCCGCTGTGGCAACCCATAACCAGAAAAAAGCCGAAAGAAGAAGACCAGGTTAACAATCATAGAGGCCTTTTTAAGCCTAGTCATACATCCCTAATGTATCTGACCAGTTTTGGTACTCTAAAGTAATTGTAAGGGGTATATGTAGGGTAGTTAAGCACTTACTGACTGCCTGTGACCATTAAAAACATAGGTGCCAGATTAAGGGTGATTATCCATTCCTCGTCCATTGGTCCAAGTTGAGCTTGAATTGGGTTAGGGAAGAACTCTGCTTCACATGGACACTGTTCCAGAGAAAGGAGTAGTCGCTAAAACACATACTTGTCCCTCCAACTTGCCTTTTGGTACTTGCATATTATCGCAACCACATGTCAGAGTTGCCGTAAATCGTAATCTTAAATTGAAACTACTTAATCCTGCAGTGGAAAGGGGGGGAGTGTAAACTTTAAATTTGTTGTGTAAGACATTGCTTTAGAAACAGGGAGAGGAAAAATTTCAAAAATTCCTCCTCCTGGGTAGCGTCCTTTACCAGCGTAACTGAATGCAACATTTGCTTAAGGCATACAGTAGCAGCTTGCCAGTAACATCAGCTCTTCAGGCTTGACATTAAAGTGCTTATTTACATATGCTTTGTAACCATTTCATTTTGATCTCACTTTATGTACAGGTAGGGCTCAAATAAGGCGTGCAATCCATTTATGTTTCGTGCAGTGAGGTCTTCTTTTGAAATTGTGTTTTATTTATTTATTTTTTTTACAGCACTGCGAGCATCTCTGACAGGCTTCGCCTTAAGACAGAGAAAATCTATACATATAAATACATGCCCTGAGAACACACTAGTAAGAAAAATTAACGAGTTTCGGTAAGCAGAAATTCACTATGTGCAAACGTGCTTCTAAGCTGTCATATTTTAACAGCAGGGTCAGCAACTGTACAAATGATCACAATCACACTTGCCATCATGGAGTGTGCTTTTTAACGCCCCCCCCCAAAAAAAATACTGAGTTGCAGATACGTTATACTACAGAAAAACATTGCCTAATTAGTAAGTAGAAACCAGTACATTGTACAATGTACCAAAAGTAAACGGGGAAAAAGTCTAGGGCATATGAATATGTCAACAACGAGTGCTTTGGAATGTGGTTGCGATGATACGCAAGTACCAAAAGGACAAGTTGGAGGGACAAGTATGTGTTTCAGAAACTATCCCCTTCTCTGGAACTGACTTCCTATCCATGTGAAGCAGAGTTCTTTCCTAACCCATTTCAAGTGCAACTTGGACCAATGGACAGGGAATGGAAATTCTCCCTTAATCTGGCACCTATGTCTTTAATGGTCACAGGCAGTCTGTAAGTGCAGGCAAGGTTTAGGTCTCTAGATGGGGTAATTCTGATGCTATATGTTTTGTGAATATGCAGAAGGTCCACTGGAGTGGGACCCAAGGATGTCTTGGAGGCTAGGCATAGATCACCCCTCAGCAGTTTGCAGGAAGCCGAGTACAGGGATAGGGCTTTGAGGTAATCTGCATAGGACATGTTTTTATGCCCTATATTCTTTTTGTGAAGAACATCTGTAGACATTCTAGTTGTTGCATGTTCCTGGTCGGGTACATTCCAAAGAGGGCATTGTACTCAATGACTGGTCTGGTGAGGGCCGAATACAGTGGAATGATGGCTTCTTTGGAACTAGATACCATACCCTTGCTTATAAGTTGTGCAACAGAATGATTTCCTTACTGCCATAGAAAAACACTGGTTGAAGGCCAGGTTACTGCCTACATGCATCCCCAAGTCCATGACCACTGGGTCTACTCTTGGGGGGGGGTTCCTCGGAAGATATGAATGTCTTGGGGGGCTTCTGTGTCTGCACCTAGTTTTTCAATAATTTGCAAACTTGGTCAGCCAGAGGCCCTTGAAGCTGGCCTTGACTTCAGAGAACTAGATGTCAAACATGAGCGGACACAGCACAGAGACACCACCAGTAACTGGCCTGCTTGTGAAGGGGGACACCCCAGTCTTAACTTCTTGGGTCCTATCTGTGAGCAAGCTGGCAGTGCATTGGGTGGCATAAGGGTTTATACCTAATTTCATGAGTTTGTCTACAATGCCCAAACAGGGTATCATGTTAAATGTCTTGGCCAGATCAAGGTAGGCCATATGCAGCATTTTGCCCTTGTGCATTGCTTTGGTGACCTTCTCAAAGAAGTCTAACAGGTTGAGTAGACATGACCTTCCCTTGACAAAACCAAACTGGATTGGATCCATCATCTGCAGGTTTTCTGTGTCATTATTAATCATTTCTATGATAATTCTTTCCAAGGTTTTGCATATGAGGGTAGTCAGAATTATGAGTCTGTAGTTATCAGGGTCCAAAGATGGCTTCCCTTGTTCAGGGGGATGACTGTTGCAGTTCTCCATTTGCATGGCACGAAGCCTGTGTGGAGACTGTTTTTAAATAATGATTCTAGCGGTCCTGATAGGGAATATTTCATCCTATTTAGGAGGCATCTTGGGATATTATCAGAGCCTATTGATGCAGTGGTCTTGGCCTTGGGAAGTGTATTGAGGACCTGTTCCCTAGTGATTGCTGGGGGAATAATGTTTGATGGAATTTCCTGAGACATGGCTGGAGGGTTACAAATTGGATTTGAATTTTTTGGCTAGTAGATTTGCTATATCTTCTGACCCAGTGTATGTGGCTTCATTTAAAATTTGTTCTGCACATTGTTGTGTACTGACTTTGAGGTTGTAGTCATAGCTAAAGAAAGCCTTGTGGTTGTCCTTGGCATAGGAGGCAATTTTTATCTCAAATTTGCCATTGGTTGAATTTATTTGCCCTCTGATTTACTTGATTAGGTTGCCAAAAGAGTTTTTATCTTGCTGGACATTGCACTTCCTAATTTTGCCATGATTTTCTTCTTTTTGTTATGCAACCTATTGATGTTGGGATTCTACCAATGTGACTTATTTTTGGAGATTATCCCATGCTTATTCCAAGTAGGTACAGCTGTCTTAATGCAGCTATTAAAATGATTGAACAGGGTTTCTGTGAATAATTCTGCATAGGTAGCAATGTTCTCAGAGTTTGAGGGGGACCTGAAATGTTACCAGGTTACTACATAATAGTAGGAAGTTTACCTAAGAATAGTTCCTAAATGATCCAGGGTAAGATTGGGTCCCAGTTTTCATTTTTATTTCAGAGGAGACAGTTTTATGGTTTGACTTCACCAGAGATGGTATGTTGACAATATCCTCTTATGCTGACAAATACTGTACCCCTTTAGCAGGACACCAAAAACTAAGCCAATTATTAAAGTTAATCATATTTTATTAATATTGTGGCATCATACTTGGAGAAAGTAGACTGCTCCTCAGTGCTAGGCCATACTAGTCTGGGACTCCTAGTCTAAGAGCTCCATCATGTCTCTCGTTTTATATAGCCCTAGGAGGTACATCTTAGGTTGTTTATACCCACATGGACTATGACTGAGTCAAACTGGTGAAAAATGTATTTTATGTATGTGCTGCTTCTATGCTGTGCTGGAATTTACTGGACTTGGTCTTCTTAAGACACAAAGTCTTGCTGGCTGTTTACTGCTGAATCAGACACACAGAGTTTTGCATGACTGCAACTAGTCTGTTTAAAGCACCAAGCCTTCCAGATTACATACTGATAAAGAAATATATTTTGCAGCTATTATTTCTCTATAAACCCAGTTACAAATAAATAACTTATTTTTATAACAAACGACACATACTCTTCTGTCAGTTTGTAGCATATAGTTACAAAGTTTTTCTTCATTACAAATATGAATGATGATGACTTTCAGTTACCTCAAAATCTAAGTTTCTACATAATACCTCTCACAAAGTTGAATTAATATGGTTCTTCTATACAGTTCTAGTCACTCACATAGATTTTGTTTTTCCTCTTGGTATCTTTTTTGGCCTTCTGTGGGAAATCACGTAATGTCTGTTTTTAGACTTTCCTATTGTCCTTTTGTGATTTACTTGTAAACACTTCTGCTGATGTGAGAATGCACACAGTCAGAAGCCTAAAAGGAAACATCTGTTCTGCTGCTGATATTTGAAAAAACATATGTTTGAGGCACGTTTTGCTGAGTTTATAAAAAAACATGTATGTTGATGGATATTTGTAAACTATTCTGCAAACATGAGAAAAGCATGTAGTACTTGCTTTCCAAAATTGCTTTTTTAGGCTTTTTTCTGATGCTGTGAAGAAGAGAAGCCTGTCTGTTATACATATAGTATGAATGCCCATTTTACATTGCTAAACTCTATATTTTATGCTTTATCTTTCAGCATATTACTCTTAGCAATTCCTTCTCGTTTATTTTTATAGGAAACAAAACCTGTAGTCTTTTTTTGATACAAGTCAAAATGCAATTTTACATTGTTAATACAATGATATTAAGCATTACTACCAAAACTGAATGTATCTAGCAACTTTTTCATTTACAGACCATTCTGTGAAAATATTCCATTAGTTATGAGCGGCGTCTGCTTTAGTTTTATTTTTTAACTTGATTAATTTGTTCTTTTGCAATCACAGAATTTAATTTATGACTTAGAACTGTTCCATTAGCTCTTTGCAACTGTTGAATTAACTCTTTACTTTTATTAATCCTTTTATATCAAAAGATTATAGAGAGACTAATATCTATAAGAGACACGAACTATGTGCTACTGCTAGCATTTATACACTGCTGAAAATATAGTTTCAATGTCATTTTAACCATAACATTGTGGTTATATTTCTGAACTGCCCATACACTTTAATTGACAGTGAAGTATACACTGAAAAATTTTGTGTACATATTAGTCCATTAACTGTATGAATACAATATTTTAATATATTTTTTTCTCTAGCTGGGGTAACCAATACTGGTACAGATAAAATGATGATCCAAAAAACTAATAATAAGACTCCAGCTTAAAACCAGTGATAATATTACAACTTGACAAATTACTTTTGAACTTATTACAAGGTATCCTGTACAGTATGTATTTACACAGACTGTTTGCTATTCATGCATTTCAATATAGCAGGCATCCTGGACCCATTTTTTTAAACATGGTTTTTCACACATATTCGTTGCTAGTCATTAATTTCATTTGTATTGAATTCTTCTGTATTTGTACATACAAAGATTGTAAAGTACATTTAGTCTAATTTACAAGCTTAGTAACATTAACATCAAGCAAAATCTTGGAAAATGTTATGTCTCTTGTGAAGTATTTAATGGAATTGTCACCAAAGGCAACTACATACCCAACAGTTAGAAACATTTATGCTTTTTGCATACCAACACTGTCCTGCCAAAAACATATTAAAAATAGTGACCACTCTTGCTAATTTTTTCACACATTTTACTCTCTCTCTTTTGTATAGCTTTAATAAAGCAATTTTAAGCCATCTCTTGTATAGCTTTACAGTTTAACAGGTTGTAAATACAATTTAATACTAAATGCAACAATAACTAGCATGATAGCTATTAGCAACTTGTAAAATATCTTATCCTGTCAGGTTTAATCCAGTATTTCTAATGCACTAATACCTGTTTTCCCATCCCCCCTAAAAGAGTATTGTCAAGAAGGAATGAGATATTATTTCTTTCTGTAGCTTTGTTTTAGACCCTTTTGCAATACATACTGCTTACACAGTCAATGTAAGACTGAGAAAGTACCCCTCCCCCTGTAGTATTGCACACGTCTCTATTACTAGAACAAACGCTTAAATGTTTGAATCTGTAAAGGTCGACCTTTACAGATCGAACACTTAAACGTTCGAAGTAGTAAAAAAGTATATAAAAAACATGTAGAAAGGGTTTAGGCAGGGGGGCAAGCCCCCTGCACCCCCCCATGTGGGGGGCTGTGCCCCCCCTGCTACTTAAATATACCAACTCCGAGATGCCACTTCAGTGAACTACAGTGCAGAAATGGGAAATTTTCCATTCCGTACACTGTAGTGCAATCTTGGAGTTAATATATTAAAGTTGGGGTGTGGGGGCGTTGCCCCCCATGTGGGGGCTGCAGGGGGGACTTTCCCCCCTGCTTAAACCCTTTAGTTTTTTTTTCTATTGTGTATTTTTTTTTTTTCTAAAATTTCGATTGCTTAACTGTTCGATCTCTAAAGGTCGACCTTTAGAGATTCGAACATTTAAGTGGTCGAGCATCTAATATAGACCCATATTGCACTATTGTTTATCTGCTTTATTAGGTTAACAAACTATGGACCTTTGTCTGATTTGATCATTTTTTTATAAAGCTTTTGCTGTTTACTACTAGTAGTAGGTATTTATACCCTCCTGCATAGTTGATTTGAACTCTATGTATATTATGGCCCATTTGGTGGCTATACTTGATGTAACCAAGGTTTTTTACTTTTAACATTTACTTGCAAACAGATTATCAGTAACATGTCTGCACAATTGTGATGTTTTTTTACAGTTACCAAATAGTGTTACATGTGAACATTTTAACAATTATGTTTTAATAACAATAATGCTTTAGAAAAACATAAGCCACTTGTCTGGCAATCAGTCTTGTTTTTTACTTTATTTGTCCAACATTTGCTGTAACTATTCATCCAGTCTGGGAAAGTCTGAGCTCACACATTTTAGCTTATGTGGAGGATAGTTAAAATTTTTTAGCATTTTTCTTTAAATCATTTGTTAATACACTTACAGTTTGGTATTAGAATGTACTTGTAAAACATTTAAAAAATATAATAAGTATTTGTGATTTGCATAACTGCATTTATACTACATAAATAGACATTATTTTGCAATTAGCTTACATGGATTTCAGTATTTTTTTATTTATTTGACTGCCCTGCCATTAATTTTACAAAAAAAACTGTTTAACTAATACCATCTGTGATTTTATTTCTTTTTAAAATTCAGGACTTTAACTGTTTGGTGTGGTGTTACTGTACAGTTATAAAAAATGTAAAAAACAGATGTTTGCTTAACTAACACATGTCTATATTTACATTATTTATATTTGCTGTTGTCTGCCTGTTATTCTTGTGCATTATAACAGATGTACTTTAGATGAAAAGAAAATACATGCATGTCAGTATTGTGACTTTAAATCTTTATACAAGTATGTCAGTCTTGTGACTTTAAATCTTTACTGTTAACTATTTTTATTTGATTTTTATACACTAGAACTGTTTTGTGTACCTTTTGACTATGCTATGAGAATGGCAGTTATTTGCTCTACTTTACTGTAGTACTGATAAATGTCTTGCTTTAACCGAATGGAAGGTTTGAACATTTGAGAATGATTTGTCCAGACATCAGATTCGACTATTCTACCATGTATGCTTAACCATTTTCAAAACACAAACATATTATAAAATATATCTTTTTTGTACAGATTAGCTGTGGTTTCCTGCTCTTCTGCAATGTTTTCTTAAGCTCAGCTAATTTATTTTCTGTAACTGCTGTTGAAGAGTTTCCTGTAATGTTGCATGGTCTTTCTGATATTTTTCAGTAACCTGTTCTGCTGAATCTAAAACACCTATGCACTTTTGAAAAGATGTTTATATAACTTGTCTAAGCTTCCTGAACTCATTGTGTCCGTCTTTGTAACAAAATGTACTAGAGGTTCTGTCAGTAACTGATTTGACTGTTGTTGCAACTCTGAAATAAACCTTTCACATCTGGTGACAGAACATATCTGTCTAACATCTGAATAAAATGTCAGCATATTCACTTTTCCTGTTTCTTTACCATTAATTTTTTGTGTGTACAGTCTAACCTTTGAATAATGGCATGCACTGTATTTTTATGACATTGTACACACAATAAAATGTTTTTATATCACACATGATTTTGTTTCGGATACCAGTAAAATATTGTAATCCATTTGCATAATGCCTTACTATCAACTTGCCCTAATAAGGTTTTACATTTGCTAATATGCTGTATATACAACATTTCATATACATATACAACAACTTACACATGAATATAATCCTAGCTGATCCTTATGGGTCCTAACAGACCGGTGGAAGTGTGAATATAACCTATATTATCGTTTGTGTCCTAACTGATTGGGAGTTCCTTACTCACTCCATAAATGCTGTAACTGTTTAACTAAGCGCTATATATATGCATCACTTTTATTGCATTGCACTATTTATCTAAGGGATAGTGATTTTAGATGTGGATTAAGGGGGTTTTATCCTTTTTAAGCTGATAGTGTCTTTGGCAGCTATTTTTAGATAGAATATGCCATGCTTGTGTAGCGCCTATGTATATTACTGTATCTATTAAGATTCTGATTGCATACTAGCTGTATATTTTGCTCCCCTTTGCTTGTAGTGTTATATGCAAACTGTGTTGCTCATTTTAATGTTTGATGGCATCAGTGTTGCTTTGTGCATTTCTCAGCTACTTCTTGATATCTTGCTACGTATTGAACTGCAGCAATTGTGCCTAGAGCTCTGCTATTAACATTTGGCATACATAGTAGAGTCATAAAACAATTGGCCGTAGTGCTAGTATGTGATTATGCTATGTTTTATTATGTTCCATTAAACCCGTAAGTTATTTTCACGGAGGCTGCAGTTGAG